>NC_037673.1:57383714-57678209 GCF_003255815.1 Theropithecus gelada
TTTTTTTTGAGACGGAGTCTCGCTCTGTCACCCAGGCTGGAGTGCAGTGGCCGGATCTCAGCTCACTGCAAGCTCCGCCTCCCGGGTTCCCGCCATTCTCCTGCCTCAGCCTCCCGAGTAGCTGGGACTATAGGCGCCCGCCACCTCGCCCGGCTAAGTTTTTTTTTTTTGTATTTTTAGTAGAGACGGGGTTTCACTGTGTTAACCAGGATGGTCTCGATCTCCTGACCTCGTGATCCGCCCGTCTCGGCCTCCCAAAGTGCTGGGATTACAGGCTTGAGCCACCGCGCCCGGCCCCATTTTTAGATTATAAAAATAGCTGGAAGTATACACAACAAGAAGGGCGTAATGTGATCCAATTTGTGTTTTAGAACAAGAATTCAGCCAACTTTGTTGTGAATGGATTAGAGGCAAGTGAGACCAGTGTTAGAATGAGCAATTAAGACATTATGACAACCATCTGGTCAGGAGATGATGAAAGAAACTGCCAAGAAATGTTTGAAAAAGATAAGAATGATTCAAGCTATCAGATGTTTAACTGCATTACAGTAATTAAAACAACGTTATGCTGTCCAAAACAAAGAGCTATCAATAAATTATATTTAAAAACTAGATCCAAAATTGTATATTGTGTTTTTTCAAGGTAAAACTTAAAAAGCAAAGGATAGATTATTCAACAAATCATTATTCCACTGGCAAGTGGAAAACTATCTGAGAAAAATATAAAGTTAAATTCTTGCACTCCTATACAACAAAATAAATTCCAGATGGATTAAGATTTGCATGTAAAATAAAGAAACTGGAAGAAAATGCAGGAAAAATGTGTGTGATCTTGGGATGATGAAGTCGTTTCTAAATTAACTCCAAAGGCAGCAACTTTAAAAGGAAAACATCACAGACTCAACCACTGCCCAGGTGCTGGGGAAGGGGGAAATGGGGATTTGCTATTCAGTGGGTATAAAGTTCCAGTTATGTAAAATGATTAAGTCCTAGAGATTTGCTGTGCAACATTGTGCCCATAGTTAATAATACTATATTATAGATGTAAACAAATTTTAAAGGGCAAGTCTCATGTTAAATATTCTTACCACAATTAAAAAAGACTCAATCACATGCACAAAAACTTCGAATGTAAAAATATACCCAAAGGAAAAAGTCAAAAAGTGACTAAGAAACTTGGAAAAAAATATTTACATTATAAACAACCTATAGACACGTGGATTACTATCTATACTATATAAAAATTGTGAATAAAATTAACTGGAAAATAAGCATCTCAAAAGAAAAATAAGTAAGGAACATTGGTAGGGCAATTTGCAAAGGAAAAAACTATCCAACCTCACTAGTGACTTAGCAAACACAGAAAAACCACAGTGAAATGCCATTTGCCCCATATCAGATTGGCAACGTTTCTACAAAACAACACTACTTAAGATATGGGAAAATGTGCCCTCTCATGCACTGCTGGTAGGAGAATAAATTGAAGGGGAAAAGAACTTTCTGGAGAGCAGTTCGGCCAAAAAAACAAACCTTTATTAATAACTATACTCTTTAACCTACAAGCTCTGCATCCTAAGGAAATAATCCTGATGTAACTACCAGGAGGTACACAATAATCTTTACAGTAGCAAAAAGTTTTAAATTTTATTGGCTGAATTAATGTTATTTAACCAATAAAAACTATAAAAAATTATCTTGGAGAAAAGTGTTTAAAAGGCATGGATAGATGTTCACACTAGTTTGTTAAACGAGGGGGAAAAAAAATAGACTTCAAAATCATACTATCATATACTAGCCTGAGACAACACCACTACCACCCCATACCACCTACCATAGCTAGACAAGAAATTCTAGGTTGGTTGAGATACTGACTTGAAGTACAAGTCAGTTGCATTGATACAACAAATGATACCAATATCATTAGCAGCAACAGAAGTAACAAAGGAAAAAAACACACAACACTGAAAGCAGCAGGCTGACTCACAGTGATGTGTTAATAAGAGAATTCAGATGGAGAACTAAGTTTCTATAATCTCTTCATTAATCTAATGTAATACCTCTGGTATAGCACAATGGACCTTGGTATGCCTGGTCATACTGGCCTCTTCAACCTAATCCTGCGGCTGCCCCCTGCCAAGCTTTGGCCCAGAAATTAGAGAACACAGGAAAACTACACGCAGTCAGACCTGAAAATGATGAAGGGACAGAAAAAGAGATTTGGTGGGGCTAGAGGCCTCAGCACTGCCCTGGGGGCCTCAGCAAATTCTCCAGGAATGATACAGATTGAAACAAGAAGGAAAACCCTGCCTCAGATGGATAGCCTGATGGCAATGTGGTGATTGTTCTGGTGTCACTTCAGCACAGGAGCACTTGCACACCATACGGTGGCCTCCAGCTCTCTAACATGTGCTGATTCCTAGGAATCAAAGTTTCTATGGAGCAGGGCAAGTGGCATGTTCTCATCCATTGCCAATATAACATTTTCATTTCAAACAGTCCATATGGGGCCTCTGAAAATCTATGACTATCATCATATGGATAAATTTATCAATCAATAAAACCATATCACATGCTTCAGAATAGCATCTCAAGCAACTTACATTTTATTCTGAGATATGTCAGCATAGGGATTACAGCCTATAGTAGTGAAGCATAATTTGCAACGGAAAAAAGCATGTTTCTACTTAGTTTGCCTTTGTAGGTTTATCTTTGCGATTGCTAATTCCTTTGCTTCTCATTCCCTCCCTTCAAAACTACAGACAAGAGATTCATCTTTACTTTACTCTGTGCTGAAAGCAATTGAATATAAAGTAGAAAAGAAGGAATAGCTTTTGAAAAAAAGAAAGAAGCCGGGCGCGGTGGCTCACGCCTGTAATCCCAGCACTTTGGGAAGCCGAGGCGGGCGGATCACAAGGTCAGGAGATCGAGACCACGGTGAAACCCCGTCTCTACTAAACATACAAAAAATTAACCAGGCGCTGTGGCGGGCACCTGTAGTCCCAGCTAGTCTGGACGCTGAGGCAGGAGAATGGCGTGAACCCGGGAGACAGAGCTTGCAGTGAGCCGAGATCGCGCCACTGCACTCCAGCCCGGGGGACAGAGCGAGACTCCGTCTCAAAAAAGAAAAAAAGAAAGAAAACAAACACCCACACAAATGAGTGTGTGTTTAACAAGGGAAGTTATCTCAAAGGTCACAGATCAGCAGAGGAAACGTGCTATTTACCAATGGTGGGGAAGGAAAAATCCCAAAGACACATAAAACTCACTCTAAATATTTGCCACTCTGTTTCATTTAAGACCAGTGTGTATTAGCAGGGGCAAGCTGAGTACACACTGAGGACTTGACAAGGACACCAGGCTACAGGATCCAGTCCCTTCATCAGCAGCGAGAAGTTGCTCTCAACAGTGACTAATTGGTTTCAGCAGAATTACTGTTACTACCCTAGGAGGGTAGCCTCAGAGAGTCTCTATCCTACTAGCCACAGTTCTTTGGGGACATATGTTTTTAAATTTACTTTGTTTATAGTACAGCCTAACTCAATTATTTGGGCTGGGTTTTCTCATGATTTTTCTTATTATCATTTATCTGTAATCTCACTCATAAAATTTGCTTGAATCTATTTTGTTGACATTTATATCTGTTCCAAATAGAAGAAAATAACGAATGATATTTTGTTAAAAGAAAATGCAATTAGTCAATTCTGAAAGTTTTCATTGATGAAAAAGGCATCTTCCCCATACATTAAACCATATGTGACTTTATATTTAGAAATTCAAAAAATAATTACTTAAAAGCAAAATCATCCATTTGCCAGAATAACTCAGAACAAAATGGTACTGTTAAAGACCTGACAGGATTTCTTGGAACAGATGTTATTAGTTCATAAATTTAAGGCAGGCACACAGATGTCTGCCCTGCACATAACAATAAAGCATTTTGCAACAGAAAAACCTTCATTCATATGTTGACCATCAACACTACTCAAAAATCACACCAGCAGGAGGTTTAGACTGTGTTCAGCATTTTTCTTTTTCACACATTCAGACAGACAAAGACATACGCTTTCATTCTGAAGATGCCCATTTGGTTTTCCCCCACGTTTCATCAAAAAACTCATGCCTCACCGAAATTCCTTTTCTGACTTACCTCGAGCATAAAAATCTGGAACAGGAGTGTTGCTTCAGGGAAGCCAGCATCAGAATGGGATGAAGGAAAATGAAATCTCAGTTTCTACCAACAATACAAATCTCTGACATTTGATAGCAGGAAAAAGGGGAGCTAACATCCCATCTAATCTCAGTGCTTTCATAGCAGATATTTTAATGAAAACAATTCAAGCTCCTGACGCAACAGAGGGTAGCCTTTGCATAATGTTTAGTTTCTAATGCCTCCAAAAGGTATCTGATATTTATTTATGATCCAAATATATTAAGCCTGAAATGGAAACACTTCTAGAATTTCCAAAGAGCTTTCATAAAGCTGCCTGAATAATTATTAGCAAACAAGTTAGTAGAAAATATTTTTAAGTTCCACTGTTATTTCTTTGATTATTGTTTGTTCTCCCCACATCTCCCTTCACCCACCCCCTGTGCACACACACACACACACACACACACACACAGAGGATCATGAAAATATATTTTAAAAGAGTTAAACAGAGAAACCATTAATTTGATTGTTAAAATCTCTCTAGAACCTATTTTTAAAGATCACCTGGAACAATCTTAGGAGATATTATAAAATGTCCCAAATTCAGAAACCAGAGATTCAAGTGCAAAGGTCCTATAGGATGGCCAGCAAGAAGGCTTCATTTGGTGTTCTGAAAGAAACAAGTTCCTCCTAAATGGAATTGAAAAGTAAGAAACCATTATTCTCTCTCTTCATAATAAAAGAAATTAAAGTGAAATCCTGTTTAACTGGAATCTAAATAATCAGAAGTTCACATACTATAATTTTATTGTCATTTTTATGAGAAAGAGACAAACCAGCTGATTGAGAGACTTAATCTTTTTTAAAAAATCTGTTAAGATATGATTGGTGGGAATTCAACCCCATATTTAGCTCATATATATCAAAAGACTTCTAAACCTGTGATTGATATTCATGATGATGTTAGTATTAAGTACATTTCACTACCTTCTAGGTATTCAAAAGGTGGTTTTGCCCCAATTTGACATAAATGCTAACCCATGTTAATCACTATATAATTATTTAATTAACTTATCCCCAGCCTAGTTTGGACAAACTGAATTCACAACAAACTGAAAAATGGGGGTTAGTTGTTTTACTTGGAGAAGTTAGGGATAAAAGGATTGAGTGAGCCATTTAAGAAGATAATTTTAATATGCAGCATTTCTTCGTGGAATAATTAAATGAGAACAAAAGGTTAGGGACTGAAAAACTTATATCTGCAATTTACTTTATATCAAAATAAATTTGGGAAAATCACTTAACCTCAATTTTACCAAAACTAAATTAGGGGCACTATTCTTTTATCTCCCACAATACTTGAGTATGACATAAATACAAGTTTCATGGATCTGGCCAAGTTGAACTGGATAAAGATAATTGGCCATAGGCATGGTGATATCTATCTTCACCTGCAGAAAACAGGATGAACCAATGATTTGACTACAAATATATAAATGCTGTCTTTATGTCTTTATGTGGGTATATTAGAAGAAGATGCTTCCCCACCTTCAACCTGCAGTTCCCTGTGAGGTTACCCAGCCATTACTATTACTATCGCCTACATATAAATGAGGAAGCAGAAGCAAAACTCATAAAAATAATTTGCCCAACATAGAAGACAGGTCAAAAATGGAACTTAGAATCTTCAAAGCATTGAAGATGGTGCTCTGCATTAAGTAAGCACTTAATGTGGTCTTGGAGCCGACTGATGAACTGATACCCCACAGTTCTAGAGATCACTAGGCCTCCTAAGCACCCTATGGTAGACGAAAGTCTTGTCAAAAATCCTAGATGCTCAAATGCGATGAAAATTACATGAGGAATATATTTCTGCTACTGCTTTTGATCACTTTTTAAACTGTTTTTATTGATATATAATAGTTGTACATATTTGGGGGGTACATGATATTTTGATACCTGTCCACAATGTGTAATGATTAAATCAGGAAATTTGGGATATCCATAAGCTCAAACATTTATCTTTTCTTTGTAATGATCATGTCTTTTTGCCCCTGTCTCTTTTTTGGCCTCTTTCCTACTTCTACAATAATACAAGTTTGCTCCAAGTGAGTTCACAGCAAGCAATATATTCATAATAGCAGAGGCCCAAGTTATAATTCTAGTCTTGCCAGCTCTCTCAATAACTACAGGCCTTTGGGACGTCATAGTACATGTCTTCATTTTCCCATTCTTAGAAGGGATTAAAGGTTGAATTTGACCAAAAGGCAACTGATATTAAGGATGTTGGAACCACTCCATATCTCCCAAGGAGGAAAACTTAGAGTTTTAAATGGAGTTGAGAGATTTTTAAAAGTCAAAGAAGAATTCCCTTTTATCCCTACTTCCATGGGACCCTCTGCTATGCTGCTGACTCTCTACAGAGCCAAAAGGGGGAAACTGGACCAGTTACACTATCGGCTCAATAATGTCTTGCAGCACAACTGATAACAGGATCTCTACTGACCAGAATGCCTGGAAGATGTTTTGCCAGGTTTGTTGAAAAGTTATGCTATGTAAAAGTGAAACAGAAAATATTATTATTAACTATGTAATGACAATAATAAAGAACTCTTCTAACTGGACTCTCAGAAGCCCAGGAAAAGTGACCAAACAGTGTTCCTCAATAGCCCAAAAGACACTCCAAACAGTTTTAAGGGAAGGTTCAATTAACAGCAAAAATTCATACTTCTTATTCCTTCTCTTGGAAAGAATTAATAAGCAGTTAAATGAGAAATGATAAGAAGAAAAGCCTCAGGATCTGGACGTCCTATAGGAAAGAACAGACAACCCCTAGAATTTTGCAAATGTCTGAGAAAAAAATAAAAGTTTACTTATCCAAACAACCAAGGACAAAACCCATAATTCTCTTCAACTAATTTAAGTGTCATCTCATTTCTCAATTATTTTCAATGTAATTGATCACATTGAATTACATTTTGAATAACACCGGGAAAAGGTTGAACTGCAGATGCATGTTTTCACTTCATTTTCGATCAAAGAACCAAATTAATCTGCAGGACATTATGAGCACATTACCCAGCAACAGCCCGCCACATGTCTGCCCACTGTCAGAAGGCAATGTATGTCTTACGTTCATTTGCCGATTCCACAAACATTTCACCAACGAAAGGTCCAGGGTAAAGAAGACAATGATATGAACTCTGTCCTCAAGGAGTTTAAAATTTGGTACAAAAGATATGTTTGCAAGCCAAATTACTATAACATGAAGCAAAATGTAATAACTGCCACAAATGAGGATTTAAAAAATTCAAACACCAATGGCATTTCAGAGGCAACAGGTACATTATGGAAGAGGGAACATTTCTTGCCATTTTAAAAATCACTCGAAAAAGTATTCCAGATGATTAAACAGATCTGAGAAAATAAAGCATCACAGCTGAACGAAGAAAAAAGAAAATCAAAAAATTGTTTAAAAGTATTATCTTCATGTTTTCATTCAACTATACACACCCCAAAAAAACATAAAATGCGGTCAGATTTCTTCAGTCAAACTTTGTCCATTCTCTGTGAGAAAGCTAGGTTCAAATGGCTCCACGATCCCGAGATTAAAATGGAAAGTGAGAGAACCTTACCTCATTGTATATGTGCATCGGTCAAATTACCTTTAGGATTAAAAATCATATTTTATTTTTTCAATTAATACTGTAAGCATGCACAGTCAGAAGCCTCTTACCTTTGCTGTTTAATTATCCATCTGATTGCATCTCAGATCAGCTCTTTATAATCCAATTTTGAGAAAATGATACATCTATTTAAAAGCACATATAGCTTGTTTTGTTCAAGTAGAAAGTGACCAAATTCTCCTAGACTGAGAAAAGATTGGCATGTTTGCTTGTGCATATCAGATTATTTAGTTGCAAAACTGGGAATTATTCCACAGATGTGAATGGATTTCTAATTTATGTCACAAAGGAGAGATTACACTTTTAGGATAAGTTATTTACTTACTCATTTTCCTAATTCGATTTCAACACACAGGAGAATTTCAAGTCAGGAAAGCATCGCCAACAATGCTTCACCAGAGACAACCAAAAAGAGATCATAAATGTCTTATTAACTATAACTAATGATAAAAATCAAATCTTTGGGAATATAATTACAGCTGGTCTAGCTTAAAAGTGTTTTACAATTATATTAGCCCAAGTAAATCACAGCATACTAATTTTAAATTGTACATTAAAATAGGTTTGTTGTACATGTTGCCATAAATTTCAAAACAAGAAAAATCAAGAAGGATCAACTTCTTTATTTTTTTTAAACACATTTTCCAACTGTAAGGTCCATAGCTCCTCCTTTTCTCCCTGTTGACAAGCGTGCTTCTCCTGCTTTCTAACTTTAAGTACACTCCTCTCTGCCGTAACTTGTCTGAGCTTGTTTGTCTGTAGTTCTTATTGGCAATTTCTAAGCTATCTTTTCATGATCTTTTGAAGAAACAACGTATAAGTGCACCTGTGTTATTTTATGTTCATACCTCCCCCTTGTTTTCTTTCCTTGGCACCATAGAAGCAGACATACGTAAGTCTGTAACTTATGGTGGCTTATTTATTATTTTTACCTGCATATATTCAGAAACTATTTTTAAGAAAAGGACTGGACTGATAAATTAGAGCTAGGAAGCCTGGTCATTGTGTGGGCTTGGACAGGTGATATTATTCGCTAGACCTATATTCTCAGGTACAAAATGAGGGGGACCCTGCCAGAGGATCAATCTTCAAAACTGCGACAACTCTGAAACCGTATGACTCTCTAGCTCTTTGACTTGCGACTTCACACTTGGATGTCATTTGTTGCTTTAAAATATGGTTGGTTCCACTGTGGAAGACAGTCTGGTGATTCCACAATGATCTAGAACCAGAAATACCATTTGACCCAGCAATCCCATTACTGGGTATATACCCAAAGGATTATAAATCATTCTATTATAAAGACACATGAACGCATATGTTTATTGCGGCCCTACTCACAACAGCAAAGACATGGAATCAACCCAAATGTCCATCAATGATAGACTGGATAAAAAAATGTGGCACATATACACCATGGAATACTATGCAGCCATAAAAAGGAATGAGTTCATGTCCTTTGCAGGGACATGGATAAAGCCAGAAGCCATCATCCTCAGCAAACTAACACAGGAACAGAAAAACAAACACCACATGTTTTCACTCGTAAGTGGGAGCTAAACAATGAGAACCCATGACACAGGGAGGGGAACAATACACACCAGGGCATGTTGGGAGGCAGTGAGGGGAAGGAGAGCATCAATATAAATAGCTAATGCATGCGGGGCTTAATACCTAGGTGATGGGTTGATAGGTGCAGCAAACCACCATGGCACACGTTTACCTATGTAACAAACCTGCACATTCTGCACATGCATTCCAGAACTTAAAGTAAAACAAAATTTAAAAATAAAGATGGTTGGTCCTTCCCCTGGTAGATATAAACACAAATGCAAAGCAGCACAAACATGAGCAGGGAGTGTAAACAAGAAAGAAGTGGTGGGGGAAGAAAGTGAGAGAGAAAGAAGGAAAAATGAGGCAAGAGAGACAAAAACCCAGAGACAAGGCAGGGAAAGGGTGGGGAACAGGGTGAAGAATTTAGAGAAAGAGAAGAGAATTTGGGAAAACAGAAGAGCGTATACAGTAAGAGAGCTAAAGAAGAGGTCTAGTTAATAGTACACTACCAATTATAGGGTAAAAAATTTTTAAATTCTTGCATGCATTTTCTGCATGTCAACAAATACCTACAGGTGTTAGTTTCTCTCCAGAAAAGAAAAAGCAAAATACTTGGATATTGAAGTGCTAATTTTAAATGTCTATAAAAATTTGTGAGGGAACAAAGTTATTTTCTATTAAGAATTTACTAAACAGTAGATGACATTTTAAGCCATCATATGTTATCAATAAAAATTAGCACAAGAGAAATTCTAGCACAGGGCCCAGGATATAGTAGGCAGCAATATGCCTTAGAGAGAGAAGGAAAATGAGAGACTGAGGAAGGCTCTGTTTTAAAATGACATAAATCATCTTCCTGATCTTGAAGACTAATGGAGATGGGGAGAAAGGATAAAATATGCCCATGTAAAATTGCCTAGACTCTGAACAAGCAGCAAGTACAAACCACGGTAAAAAGTTAAATAACCAGAACTCAATTAACTAGAATTCTCAATTTGGTAGAACACATCCACACACCTTTACAGTCCAGTATTCACGGAGACAACTTTACAAAAAATAAAAGATTTCAATGTTTATGAAATAATAACAGCAATTACCACCACACCATTAGCAACTCCCTAGGAATGTCTCTGGAGAACAGTCACATCTAGTACCTACAGCATTAGCGTCCAGAGAACAATAACCACTGTTGTTCAACATGCAGACCAGGAGGCCATGCAAGGACCTCTGTGATCAAGCCTAGTTACTCAAAGTAGTGCATGCACTTCATAGTCAATGTGAGTTGACTGCTCTAGATGGTTTGCCACTGGAGAGTTCGAAATGTCAGCCCATGCCTAAAATTTTTGGAGCCGGGGTCTCCAGCCAGTAGCCCATTCCCTTCTCTTCTCTTTCCCACCTTCAGTTCTTTTCTGCAGTGAGGAGCCTTGCACACACTCCTGAGGACACCTCGGCCCACACAACTAAGATTCATACACAGCCCTACATTCTTTGGTCCTAGGAGTGCTCAACACAAGTGGTACAGTTCACCACTGGGAGATGAGACCCCAGGAGAGACCCATGTAGGCCCTGGAAGTCATCTTGGGATCACTTAGGCAGGAATTGTGGGGTACCAAGTGGTTTAGAAGAGGGAATGGGGTGCTTTGGATTGACAATATCCACATGGCTCTGCAGAATCCTTTCACCATAAGGCATGGCACAGTGGAGGAAGACCAGCAGGGCCCTCTAAAGCAAGTGACATGAGGCAAGAGCCTCTTTCCCCAGGTTTAAGGGTGCTACTGTTAATATGGCATTTCTACCTTAACCTGGGTTCGCCAGGAAATCTAATTAGCCATATCTCATTCCATGCAGCCAGACTGAATAGTATTTGGTTGTGCTATACAGTGAAAATAAACAATGTAAGCACTAAAATTACTATAACTCAGGTGGTCAAATGATTTTGGTTTTAATACCTGGAATCTCTGCCCAGTTAGCACAAGAGGATGAATTTTCTTCAGCAATAAAGCCCTAAACTCCTCATGCTACTACTTAAGAATAAACTAGCATGAAGAGAACCTTTGCTCTCAGTGACCAAACAGAGAGTAAAGTTTTTGTCTCAACTTCTCCCTCCTTACTCTCAGTCTACAAAACATCATGCAAGGTTGACCCAAGGCCAGAAGCCAGATTTAATGGTGAGCCTTCTCTCTTGTTCTCTCTTCTTGTAACACCTCATCCTGACATAACTGAGTTAAGATCCACTTTCCCAAAACAGTGTCCTATACCTCTGTTCCCCACTATCTACCACCTGATTTTTTTTTCATATCTTTTTGGGCTTTAATCTGGTTATGGTCAACTAACTAAGAGAATAAACTACTTACCATATACCAGTGAGCTATTGAGTGTTATCAGTCGAATAGGTCATCTACCCAACTTAATTAACATTGCAAAAATGAGGTCAGAGCAGTGGAGGGACACAAGTTCCTTGGAACACTTCAAATAAATTGTACAGCCTGCTTGACTGAGAGACCACCACATATAGACACAGTACAAGGAATATATAAAAGAGACAAGAGACTTGTCCTAATAGATTTGCAGTACAGCTGAGAGACAGAATCTACATAAAATGGAGAGAGCTTTAATAATATTATAAAATAACATAAGGATACAAATCAGTGAGTTATAAGGCCTTTTTCCCTCCTATTTTCTAATGTACTTCCAAAAGTCTCAGATGCCATAAGCTTTCCCTGAAATTTTGATTAGAGTTAGACGGCTTGGCCTGAATAGTAAAAGAAACAGCTTGGAAGAATTTAGACATATTTCCTTCCTTCTCTGCTTCCTCATGTTTCCTGTCCTTAGAACTTAGGCCTTTTGAAGGATGTTTGGAAGTGTTCCCTGCATGTCCATGTGCTTCTGCTACCTCAGTCTTATTTTTATTACCATAATATATCAGGGCCCTCAAGAGTTATCTTTATTCTTCCTATGTAAGAGTGAATAGTAATTTCATTTCAGTTTTTTCCAGCTGCTCCTTTATATTGTTCTGCCCCATGACTTCAAAAAGATAGGAAACCCTTGAAGTCCTAGAATCCTAGACTTGGGGTCAGAAAGCACACATTCTAATTCTAGTTCTAGTGCTTAGTAGCTGTGAGAAAGTGTTTAACTCTTCTGAGTCTCAATGCCATCTGTAAGATGCGGGCCTGTTTTAGCAAATACCAAATCAAATCCCTTTCTGTGAAAGCAAACAACACAGTGCTGCTTAATAGGCATAGTTGATGTGAGCACTTGTGGCAGATATTCTCTGCTTTGGAATTTATCTGAACAAGATCCGATTCATTTGTTTACTCAGTTAACAAATATTTTCTTGAGCACCTAATGTGTATCAGACTCTCCACTGAGCACTTATCAGAACCACTGGAGCTATGAGCCATCCAGTTGCTACTGGACATTTCTTTTTTCAAACTACCACTTTTCTAGTGTTCTTCCTTTTGGAGAATAGTTAAGAATGTGTGTCATGGCTGGGCACAGTGGCTCACGCCTGTAATCCCAGCACTTTGGGAGGCCAAGGTGGGTGGATCACTTGAGGCCAGGATTTTGAGACCAGCTTGGTCAGCATAGTGAAACCCCGTCTCTACTAAAAGTACAAAAAAATTAGCTGGGCATGGTGTCGCATGCTTGTAGTCCCAGCTACTCAGGAGGCTGAGGCAGGAGAATCACTTGAACCTGGGAGACAGAGGTGGCAGTGAGCCGAGATGGCACCACTGCACTCCAGCTTGGGCAACAAAGTGAGACTTCATCGCAAAAAAAAAAGCAAAAGAAACAAACAAAGAATGTGTGTCATGTTGCTTGCTTAAATTCGATTTGCAGCATTTTGGAATGAAGTGTGTCCCTCTCCTGGCTTCATTATACATCAAAATTCCCACAGTTAAAGTTTTTTCAAGACTCATAAGTCAGCATAGTTGCTAAGAAATTCTCCCTTGGGCTTGATATAAGAGAATTAAAATATATCTGGACTTCATCAAGTGTGGTCTTTCAGTCTGTCATGAGAGGCTGGAGTCGCTAGGGATAAATTAAATGATTAAGAATGAAAGTTTCCAATAGTGTAAGGAGAGATGTGGTTGTGAGCAGCACATCAAGATAATGAGTGGGCACACGCACTGCACACCAGGACCCGTGGATATTTATGCTGCACTCCATAGGTGCACCTCCTCGATATGCCACCTCTGAAAACCAAAAATGTAACAAGCACATATCAGAATAGTCATTCCTGCTCAGTTGAGTTCCTAGTTACAGCCAAATAAAAGAAGACTAGTTTCTTTAAAGCTCAAAAACAAAGAGCACCTTTCCAGGACAAGTAACTAAAGTGGTGTGATTTTGGTGTAAGTTTGTGTGTGTGTGTGTGTGTGTGTGTATGTGTACACATTTAGTTTTATTGTAACAAAGCAACTTGTACTTTTCACATTTAAAACTGAGCATCATCTTTCCTTTACAGTGAAACAAAAAGGAAATTTAAAAATAAGCAGGAACAAAATTACAATAGAGAGCATCAATTCCAAATAGGATCCCACAGGTTCTGCTGATTCTTCCATTGAGTGGCAGGGCTAAAGTCATCATTAGAAGAAAATTTATTTTAAAAGTGTCTTCTTAAACTACAAGGATGTCTGTCAAATATCACAACAAACATGCCAAAGGAGAAGCCGTGTTGTCAAAATGCACACTTAACCCACCCAAACATCTCAAATCCACCCTTTGCTGACCTTCTATAACCCCCCCTTTTTTTTTTTTTTTAGTTTTTTTCTTTTTTTAAACAAGAGAAAATAGACAGATACATGTTGGTAAATGTTAACTGTCCATATTCACATAGAGACACTGTGTACTCTCTAAGCCCAATATACAGAGAAAGGAGGGGAAAAACTAGAATTCTGTGCACTACTACACAGGGGCTTAGCACCCTCCAGCTTCCAGCAGAGCGAAGGCAGCAGGTTTTCTTATTTCCCACAGACCTCGGTGGTGTTGATTCCATACAGTTTTTATTCAGACAGAAAGGGATGAAAATGAATTTCAAACAGAAAGGGGTAGAGACACTTTTCCCATTGTATTCTGCTCAAGGTATTTCCCCCAAAATAAGTTGAGAACCATGGTGTAGAGAAAAGAGACCTCAAGAACAGGGTGACAGAACACAAGAGGAAAAAGAAAAGACTAGAACTTGCTCCCAGGGACTGGAGAATTTTTTTTTGAAAAGGATGGTTGGAATCTATCAGTGTTCTAGTGTTCTTTTCCTTCATCCTTCTCTCCTTCCTCCCCTTCATCATCATCTTCATCTTCTTCACCTTCATCTTTGTCTTCTTCCTCAGTATCTGTTTATCCTTCCTCCTCTTCATCATCATCATCTTCTTCTCCTTCTCCTTCTTCATCATCCATATCAGAAACCAAGTAGTACTCTAATGAGTTGGAACAAATATCATCTTTGGTGACCTCTCCTAACTCATCAGCACCGGCATCAAAATGGTCAGTAAACCAGGTAAAGAAGCTCTCTGGTTCCTCATGCTGCCTCTTCCTGCCGGCTTTGTTCTGCGTTTGACTTGAACGTTTCATCAAATCCTTTCCAGATTCCCACTTGATTTCAGTGGTCTTTGAAGATGGATCACCACTCTCATTCAGATGAAATTCTTTGGAGAGAACTTTATTTTCAAAGTAAGGATTTTCATCAAAATCAAAATCTATTCTGTAACCTGATTTAATATCTTCAAATTCTGTCATTTCAACTCTGGTCAAATAACGCAGTGCCTCCTCCAGCAGTGCAGACGTTTGTGAATGGTTGACAAATGTTGTTAGCCCAAAATTTGGGATTTTGGCGATCAGTTCTGACATCTTCTGAAAAAATGGTTGGCGGAGTTTGTCGTATTTCTGTTCTACTTTCAAAATCTCCTCACTGGCTTGTTCATTAAGTCTGTCTATTTCATTTTGTACTTCATCAACGCATTCAATTGCTTCTTGCTGTTTTTTTCCTCCCTTCTTCAGCAAGCCTGCAGAGGCCGATATCTCCTCTGGTCCCAGAGAGGCATTCTTGGTTTCTTCTTTTGAGGTGGGAGTGGAGACTGGCATTTGGGGGCCATGCTGCTAGGGAAGTCCAAGAACCAGACCATGAGTCTCCTTGCTTATCCAGAAGCAGGCAGAACACTCTGGTATAAGACTTATTGGTTAAAAGTAAGCAATAACACATGGGTACTTGAAGGATCCCTTTACACTATTAATTCTATTCTTAATTAATCTTATAAATGTCCATTCATAATTTTATAAATGCAGAACCATTTATAAAAATGGAAAAGCCATAGCTGTTTGGACCCCCAAGGAAGCTAATCAACCCACCAAGATAGAACAGGAGTTTGTAAACACACCTTTGGCGTAATTGTTTGACAATTTATTACATAATAGTTAGTTCTTTAACAAATGGCTTTTAATTTCCCTGATCTACATTAATATTAGAAAGAGAATGAGTTCTCTCAAAAAATGGGAGAAAATGCAGAAAATAACATTATTTTCAACTTTTTCTCTTCAAACACCCATATTATCCATATGCTTATGATGGGTGAGAGAAAGAAGAAGAAAATCAAGCCTCCCGGGGAATACACAGTTGGGGGGAATCCCTGCCCCAAACATGCATAGGCAGGGCTACCATGTTGCACAATCCCACTCATACTCTTGGTGAAATTTACCTCCAGGACTGTGCGATGCACAATCTGCCTGCTGTGCATGGGGACTCTATCTACAGGCACCCAATAATCCATGAAGAGGAAAGTGCACCTAGCCCAGGGAAATAATATTGTGTTGCCCTACAGATTAGTTCAATCCAAAGGGAGTCAAGGAAAAGAAAGAGAAAGTGTTCACTGACTTCAATAATTATTCAAGATTCAGAAGTACCTGGGAATTATAAAATATTTGATTCTGTAATCACATCAGAGGAAAAACTTTCCATTTGACTGATTCTCCAACAAACCAAACCACAGAGGAAATGGCTGAGCAAACATTTTCCTACCTTCATGCTCACACACATGGTGGAACATACCAGCAAACAAAAAAACGTTCACCAGATCTCAATTGATGAAACACACTGGGAAGAGGTGCCTTCCCTTTGGTTGACTTTAGAAACATTAACTCATATAGTTTAAGTTTTTGTTTCAACCTGCAAAATAGAGTTGTTACCTTAAATATATGACATTTAAAGACAAGGAATTTCTATCAGACCAGATGAAGAATACGCTGGACCTCAGGCTGGTGACCAAGCATTATTCACATGTGAAACGTTCTTAACCCAAAACTTCAGAATGGCTTAGGAAGCTGGCTTTACTGAGATGCTCAAGGATGTGTTAGAAGCAGGATCTCTGAAAATCAGGAGTGAAAAGGACAGGATCACTCTAGGGCCAGGTGTCCCTAATCAGGGGGCTGATGCTTCAGAATGTCCTCTCCTCCCCTCCTCCAGCCATGCCTCTCCACAGAGCCAGCAGTCTGCAGGGCTATGATACACACCCACCTGCAGGAACAACTTCCCTTCTAGACTCTTCTCCAGGTACTTATGAGCCTGGAATTTCCTGCCCCAAGTGGTCCGAAGCCAGCTTCCAGGGCCTGTGTGAGTCTTCACCCTTCCAAAGCAGGTGTGCACACCCCTAGGCCTGAGGGGTGTTCACGGGTAGCTGGTGGAATTGGGTGTGAATAAAGTTAAATGAGCAGGCTGGCTCATCCACACACATTCTTACAAGGATCCTCAGGTTGCACAGAGAAGCCAGGGCAAGAAGAGAAGGAACAGGTTATGGAATAGGGGGGTGTCTTGTCCTGGGTCCTCAAATGTTAGGAGTGAGCCTATAATGGGATATATCATATAATGAAATGAGTACTTCAGTGATCCAAAGAAAAATCTCCTCTCTCTGTTTCCTATCCTCACGGTGACCACATAAACGGATTATCTCAACCAGGACACTGGGCAGCATGAAAGATCTTAACTAGATAGGACACCAGCTCAACAGGTGAGGCCAGGACTGTCTTGCAAACTAGGATATAAAGTCATCCCAGCTCCACCAAACTGTAGAACAGTTTCTTCCCTTATGATGATCCTTCACTACCACTGAGCCCAGAGTTCCATAAATCACTGCCATCCGCTGGCATCCAGCATTTTCCCCTCATTGGGTTCTTTTCCTCATTAGAGAGTGTTTATGTTTAGTGTACCCAAGAAGTAAATAAAACCTCATTTTTATCATATACAACAGGCATATAATAGAAAGCATCATATGTGGTTCCAGCTTCTATCGTTTTCCTACAAGGTTTGCTCAATCTTTTAAGTTTGTAGGTTGACATTCCAAATAAAAGGGGTAGAAAATAAGCAGGAAACCCGTGAAACCAGAGAGCCATCAGAAACCCCTGCAAACTCACCAAAGAAAGTTGGATCTAGGGTTCCCACAGGAGGTAGAAAATCAAAGATAAATAGTATGTGGAATTTTAAAAGAAAACATTGTGGATGGCCTTTTCTGGAGCCCAGCCTGTGCTGAGTCTGTGCATACAGGATTTAATCAGGACTAGTCAGTGCAATCCAGAGGGGCACACCCTAGATGAGGGAGTTTCTAGGAAGGTCTATGGCCACATCCTTGGCGTCTGGTTAATGTGTCTCCCGTGCTGCTTCTTGGCAAATTCCAGTAGCCTGATTTTATCTCATAGCTCTTGCACAATACACATACACATACACACACACACACGCAACTTCTACAGTGCTTCCAGCCAGTGCTGCTGCTCACCATTATTCACACTAGCAGCTCTTAAACATGACCACACATCACAATTATCCTGGGAGCTTCTCTAACATACAGATTCCCAAGCAGCTCCCCACAGAGAGTGAATCGGGAGGTCTCGGGTGAGGCTGGGACCTTTCTACCCTTAGTAAACAAGCAATCCAGATGACTATAAAAGCAAAACATTCTAACCCCTGGAGAAGCTCTGCTAGAGCAGTACAGGCTGAATTCCATCTGACCAGCATGCAGTCATGTCCTCATGCTGTTTTTCTCGGTCTATTCCTACTTTGGGGTCTTCCCAGAAAGAGCTGAAGATGTGCTGCCCAACACCATGGAGACGAGCCCCCACAACAAACAGCTGTCCTTTCCCATCACGGCCAAGCTCCAACCAACTGCCAATTTAGACACGTCCTGAAATGGCTCTCTATTCATTGACTTTCATGAGAAACTACTTGAGCTTTATTAAGAAATAAACTGCACACATGCAGCAAGTTATGAAAATTTTAGAATGGTTCCTCTTTTTTACGGACAGTCTTTGGTTTCTAATCCAACAATAAAATGGTTCCTTCAAATGAAATTTTAATCCATTTCTTTCCTTCTTTCTCTCTCTCCTCCTCGCCATCCCATACACATTCATACAGTGATCTGTGGGCTTTTTGTTAAATTAGTGATTCTCAATGAATAGAGGCCCAAACTTTCCAGAAAAACACATCAATGTCTCCAGGAAGCCATGTAATTTTTCCGTTTGTGAAAATGAACCAAATGTTTTCAAAGGGTAAGAAGCACTGCCAGCCTCATCTCTGATTCATCTAGACTATGGACAGGAGAATATTACAGCAATCAAACAACTTGAATTTCATGTTTTACAAATGGTATAGTGTAATCAGAAATAAGCCAAAATTTATAAGTAACTGGCATAGAAGAATTAATAAAATAAGTAAAATCAGAGAAATGCTATCAGGTAAAAATCCCTCCTTAACAGTAGAGAAGCAGATCATGAGAATCCAGTCATCACTCTGGGATGCTATCATCACAGGCAAAATCAGCTAAGTCAGCTGTTGACAGAGGAGAGGAAGTTAAAAAAAACTCTACTCTGGCACAGTTTTGAAGTTCAGTGATACTCAGCTTGCTAAGGCATTCAGTGAACTGATTGCTGCTTCCCCTGGAAGCAGTCGGTGCCTGTCTCCTGGGTTATTTCCACAGATCTCAGGGATGGGGCCATTATAAGAGAGTCCCTCTGATCTTGGCTGCCAAAAATCTCAACATAGCGTGATAGTGGTGCCTCCTCACCAAGGGAGCAAATCAGTACTAAACATGGTATCCAAATTTCCACTCATCATACTCCTGTGGCATTAGAGGGTATGGAGCTATAAAAGCTAAAGAATAAAAAAGCAAGGCCAGGCCAGGCATGGCGGCTCATGACTGTAATCCCAGTACTTTCGGAGATCAAGGTGAGAGGATGGTGTGAAGCCAGGATTTCAATACCAGCCTAGACAACAAAGTGAGGCCCTATCTCTATAAACTTTTGTTTTGTTTTTTGATTAGCCAGGCATGGTGGCATGTGCCTGCAGTCCCAGCTATTTGGGAGGCTGAGGTGGGAGGACTGCTTGAACTCAGGAGTTCAAGGCTACAGTGAATTATAATCACACCACTGCACTCCATCCTGAGTGACAGCACAACTTCACTTTTAAAATAAATAAATAAATAAATATAATTAAATAAAAATTTAATTTATTAAATGCACCTGCTTTCTTCCTGAAATCATGCCAAGCTGAAGAAATATCTCTTCAATATATCAGTCCTTGGCATACTACTATTTCATTAAACTAACACCTCATTCCTCTTGCTTTATTGTTCTTTTCACTATGCTTTAAATCATTTTCCTAAGGTAGTTTAAGAGTGAGACTAAATGCCCACCTTCGTTAAGTCAAGACTTCCATAAGACATAAGACATAACATATGTATTATTCCACTTGTATAAGCATAAATTTGACATGACATCACTTGAAACAAAGTTTGGAAGGATGCGCATGGTGACATTCCCATCAGTTCATTTAAGATGGTCCAAGATTTCTGTTCCTGTTACTTACCTCTTTTCTACTAGAAACATTTATTATTTATTATTTGTATGCTCGTCAAACTTTTTTAAAAAGGGTGGGAAATATTGAAATTACTTACCAATGGAAGCTATCAATATCTGACATTATAACTACAGATGCTCCCCATCTGGGGTTATGTCCTAATAACCCCATTGTAAGTTGAAATAGCATTAATTCAAAAATGCATTTAATGTACCTATCCCACCAAGCATCATAGCTTAGCCTAGCCTACCTAAACATGCTCCAAACTCACATTAGCCTACAGCTGGGCAAAATCATCTAACACAAAACCTACTTTATAATAAAGTATTGGATATCTCTTGTAATTTTAAATGCTGTACTGAAAGTGAAAAAAAAAAAGAAAAGGAAGAGCAGAATCAACTGCAGAGAACAATGAAGGGACAGAGTAAATTCAACAGGAAGGGAACAGTTTCTACTGAATGCATGTAATTTCACACGATCATAAAAATAGTTGAAAAATTCTAAGTCGAACCATCATGAGTTGGGGACTGACTGCATTTCAAAACTCTAGGAACAAATGGCTAACATTAGACTTCTGACTATATCATTTCTTTTGCTATTGTTATCCATTGTTTGTGTGATCGGTCATTGCCAAAATCCATCCACTAGGTTGAATGGAAATATTTGTCCACATTCTTATTTTAAAACATAGGAATGAGATGGTCATAAATGAGAGGTTACTTACCCTCCTGAAACAGCCACTAATTCCACAAATTGGCTGCTTGTTGTTCAAGACAGAGACCCTCACAGATAAAGTAAATAAGGATTTATCCTATCAATGAATTGAAAGATGCATTCATTTAAAAATTACTTGATATCACAATTGGCATTTCAATTTTATAGTTCTTCTTGCTCTCACTTTTCATGGAGATTGTACAACAGGAGGCAGATACCAAATATGTTCCCTAAGAAAATTTACCTTGGCTCTATTAATCTCTCTCTGACTTCAAGACTATGTTTAAAAATAAATGTCTGACTCAACATTTTACAAATGCATCTTTTTAAACATTAATATTTTTTTCTGTGCACCACAAGAGAGAAATTTTGTATTGGGAATTGAAGTCAGGAACAATTCAATGAGATTGAAATTACCCAAGACAGCCTCCATCTCTTTATCTCCATCACTTGGGAGATTTCTTGATCACACTTTGAAGCCCATTATTAACTAGGATTGTCTCATTTTCAAGATCTGCCAGTCTCAAATTTTTCAACATTTCCTACTCTTTCCCTCCTGTTGAATTTATCCTGTCCCTTCATCATTCTCAGTAGTTGATTTTGTCCTTCCTTTTCTTTGTTCTTCCAGTCTTCTTAAACTGGGATAAAAATTCCCAGCCTACCCCCACCCAGTATAGGCCCTTGTCATGGAAAAATATGGCGTATATATTTTAGGTGTCTATTTACTGAGAAATCAATCACCTACTACTTTATTTTAATTGATGCAGACTGGAATTTTAAATATTTTATTTTATTTTATTTTACTTTCAAGATGGATTTTTGCTTTGCTGCCTAGCCTGGAGTGCAGTGGCATGATCTCTGCTCACTACAACCTCTGCCTCCTGGGTTCAAGTGATTCTCCTGCCTCAGCCTCCCGAGTAGCTGCGATTACAGGCACACACCACTATGCCAGCTAATCTTTGTATTCTTTGTAGAGACAGGGTTTCACCATGTTTGCCAGGCTAGTCTCGAACTCTTTACCTTGTGATCTGCCCGCCTTAGCCTCCCAAAGTGCTGGAATTACAGGCATAAGCTACCACGCCCAGCCCTGGAATTTTAAATATTTTAAAGTTAAAACTTAAGACTTCAGAATTTTCCAACTCTAAGAGGCTACTTGGAGCCTCAGAGATATGCTTTCCTTCTTCTCTGTCATTATGGATATTTCACAGGAAAAGTTTGGAGCATTAACCTAGCTTGTTCAGCCTCCTCTTGCCTTCACAGCCACTGGTCAACCATCTCCAACTGAATTCTCTCTGACCTCTGAGATTTCCTAGTATTCTTAACCTCCCACTAAAAGCCATACTTACACTGGCCCAATCCATTTCTTCTGCCTTAATTCTGGGGTATCACATTTTCTCTATTAGTCCGTTTCCACACTGCTATAAAGAACTACCTGAGACTGGATAATTTATGAAGAAAAGAGGTCTAATTAACTCACAGCTCCCCAGGCTTAACAGGAAGCTTGACTTGGGGGGTCTCAGGAAACTTATGATTGTGACGGAAGGTGAAGGGGAAGCAAGAACATCATGGCATGGCAGAGCAGGAGAGAGAGAAAGGGGATGTGCCACACACTTTTAAATGCTCAGATCTCATGAGAACTCACTCATTATCACAAGAACAGCAAGGGGGAAATCCAACCCCAAGATCCAATCACTTCCCACCAGGCTCCTCCTCTGACACATGGGGATTACAATTTGATGTGAGATTTGGGTGGGAACCCAGAGCCAAACCATATCAGTCACTAAGGAAAGTCCCATGATAATACCTTGTAGAACCAAGCCACTCAACCAGTCCAAATGCTGGTCCTCCCTCACTAGACAGTCCCCTTTTTCATCTCTAACACACATCCTTTCTTTTTTTTTTTTTTTTTTTTTTTTTTTTTTAAGACAAGGTCCTGCTCTGTCACAGGCTAGAGTACAGTGGTATGATTTCTGCTTACTGCAGCCTCTGCCTCCTGGGCTCAAGCAATTCTCCCACCTCAGCCTCCTGAGTACCTAGAACCACAGGTGAGTGCCACCACGCCTGGCTAATTTTTATATTTTTAATAAACATAGGATTTCACCATGTTGCCCAGGATGGTCTTGAACTCCTGAGTTCAAACAACCCACCTGCCTCAGCCTCCCAAAATGCAGGGATTACAGGCGTGAGCCACCACGTCCAGTCTACATCCTAACTTTTCCAGCCCTTTCAGATTCTCAAATATACTTCTAACTTTCTCAACAAACAGCTTCATTGCCCACTTAACAAAAATTGAGGCAAGTTTAGGTGAAATATCTCTATTTCTCCTTCCTTCACATGAAATGTCATAGGTCATCACACAGTCTCTTTCTCGCCTTCAGGTTTTTTTTAAGAGTAAGAGTTACTTTTTAAGTAGCTGGAACTATAAACATGTGACAACATGTCTGGCTAACCTTTTTTACTTTTTTGCAAAGATGGGGATCTTACTATGTTGCCCAGGCTGATCTTGAACTCCTGGACTCAAGCAATCCTCCTACTTCAGCCTCCCAAATTGCTGGGATTACAGGCATGAACTACCCACGGTGCCCAGCCTTCCCTCCAATCTTGAAGCAGTGTCTCTATTCCTTTCTTAGACCAATCCCTCCAGCCATGCTCCTGATTCTATCCCTGCCAGCTCTCTCCATCCTCCCCACCATTTCCTGCATCTTCAAGCCTTTGCCTAAATTTACCACCTGGATGACAAAGACAATTGCCTCTTTTGGAGAGAGATCATTTCTTTACCCTGTTTCTTTTAAAGTTCTCCTTCCTTTTACTGCCAAACTGCTTAAGAGAATAGCACACATTTATAAAATCCATGTCTTTCTTCCCATGCTTCGTGAGCCCCATAAATAAGCATCTGTCCTCAACAAGTCAATGAACCATTCTCACTACAGTCACTAAGAAACCCACTCATCACTATCCCAGGTCTCTGCTCTGAATTTGTCTGCCTCGTTTGCCTAAAGAATGGGCAAGTCCTTCTTAAGCCCTTACATCTCTTCCTTACTTCACTCCACCCCCTCCTGTTCTGTCTCCTGACTCTCTGACTGCTCCTTCCCAGTCTCAGTCACCAGCTCCCCTTCATCTGTATACCCCATAGGCAACATTCTCCAACACTCAGTTTTTTCTTCTACAGCTTCTCTCTCAGTGACTGCATACATCCCATGTCTTCAGTGATCATCTCCATCTAGAGGGCTTTCAACTCCAGAGCCTCCAGCCCTTATCTGTTTTATTGTACTTTGCAGATACTGTGCTTTTTACACTTTGCAGGTTTGTGGCAACCCTGTGTTGAGCAAGTCTATCAGCACCATTTTTCCAACAGTGTGTGATCATTTCATGTCTCTGTCACATTTTGGTAATTCTTACAATATTTAAAAATTTTCATTGTTATTGTATTTAGGGTGATATGTGATCAGTGATCTTGGATGCCAATGTTGTTATTGTTTTGGGACACCACAAACCATGCCCATATAGGACGGCAAACTTAATCAATGAATAATGTGTATTCTCTGAGAGCTTCACTGACTGGCTCTCCCCATAAATCTCTCCTCTCCTCGGGTCTCCTTCTCCCTGAGACACAACAATATTGAAATTAGGCTGGTTAATAACCCTACAATTTCCTTGAAGTGTTCAAGTGAAAAAAAGAGTTTCACATATCTCACTTTAAATCAAAAGCTCGAAATGAATAAGCTTAGTGAGGAGGGCAGGTTAAAAGCCAAGAATGGCGAAAAGCTCCTGTGCACGTTAGCCAAGTTGTGAATGTTAAGAGAAAAGTTCTGAAAGAAATTAAAAGTGCTACTCGAGTGAATACATGAATGACAAGAAAGCAAAACAGCCTTTTTGCTGATATAGAGAAAGTTTGAGTGGTCTGAATAGAAGGTCAAACCAGTGACAACATTTCCTTAAGCCACAGCTGAATCCAGAGCAAGGCCCTAACTCTTCAGTTCTACAAAGGCTGAGAGAGGTAAGAAAGATGCAAAAGTTTGAAGCTAATAGAGATTGGTTAATGAGGTTTACTGAAATAAGCTGTTTCCATAACAGAACAGCACAAGGTGAAGCAGTAAATGGTGATGAAGAAGTTGCAGCAGGTGAATTGGATAATCTAGCTAAGATAACAAATGAAGGTAGCTACGCTAAACCACAGATTTTCAATGAAGGTAGGTACACTAAACAACAGATCTTCAATCTAGACAAAACAGTCTTATATTGGAAGATGCCACCTAGGACTTGCACTGCTAAAGAGAAGTCAATTCCTAGTTTCAAAGCCTCAAAAGACAGGCTAACTCTCCTGATAAGGGCGACTATAGGTGGTAGCTTTAAATTGAAGCCAATTCTCATTTATCGTTTCAAAAATCCTTGAGCCCTTAAGAATTATGCTATATCGACTCTGCCTGTGCTCCATAAATAGAACCACAAAGACTAGATGAGAGCACATCTGTTTACATTATGGTTTACTGAATTTTTTAATCCCTCTGTTGAGATCTACTGCTCAAAAAAAACAACAAAAAAAGATTCATTTCAAAATATTACTGCTCATTGACAATGTACCTAGTCACCCAAGAGATCTGATGAAGAAGTACAAGGAGATTAATATTGTTTTCATGCCTTTAACATAATATTCATTCTGTAGTTCACAGATCAAGGAGTAATTTCGACTTTCAAGTCTTATTATTTAAGAAATATATTTTGTAAGGCTGTAGCTGCCATAAATAATGATTCCTCTGATGGATCTGAGTAATACCAATTGAAAGTCTTCTGGAAAGAATTCACCATTCTAGATGCCATTAAAAACATTCATGACTCATGGGAGGAGACCAAAATGCCAATATTAACATAAGTTTGGAAGAAGTAATTCCAGTTCTCATGGATGGGAGAGGTTCAAGATTTTAGGGGAGGAAGTCACTGCAGATGTGGTGGAAATAGCAAGAGAACTAGAATTAGAAGTGAAGCCTGAAGATGTGATTGAATTGGTGCAATCTCATGATAAAATTTGAACATTTGAGGAGCTGCTTCTTATGGATGAGCCAAGAAACCAGTTTCTTGAGATGGAATCTACTCCTGGTGAAGATGCTGTGAACATTGTGGAAGTAACAACTAAGGATTTAGAATATTACATTAACTTAGTTGATAAAAAGCAGCAGCTGGGTTTGAGAGGACTGACAGCAATTTTGAAAAGTTCTGTGAATAAAATGCTATCAAACAGCATTGCATGTTACATAAAAATATTTCATGAAAGGAGGAGTCAGCTGATGTAGCAAATTTCTTTGTTGTCTTATTTCATACAATTGTCACAGCCATCCCAATATTCAGCAACCACCATCCTAATCATTCAGCAGCCATCAGTGTCAAGGCAAGACTCTCCACCAGCAAAATTTTTACAATTTGCTGCAGGCTCAATGATCATTAGCATTTTTTTAACAACCAGTATTTTTAAATTAAGGTATGTACTTTTTTTAGATATAATGCTATTGCACACTTAATCGACTATAGTATAGTATAAATGTAACTTACATACATTGGGAAACCAAAATGTTTGCATGGCTTGCCTTGTTACGATATTCACGTTATTACGTTATTGCAGTGGTCTGAAACTGAACCCACAATAGCTCCCAAAGTATGCCTGTGCTGAGACACTAGCCCATTTCTATGGCCTATTAGGTATCCTCATGTAGCGAGCCCGGGGACAGTCTTGTACGTGGAACAGAACGGGCATTTTTACCAATAGTTACATGGTTTGGGGCAAACCATGTAACACCTGAATCCCAATTAGCAATAATAATAACAGTACCTTCCTCAAAGATTTGCTGGTGAGGATTCAGTAATACAGGAAAACCAGTTTATTTATATTGGTTCAGCAAACACATACAGCACTTACTATATGTCAGAATGGCTTATAATACTTTATAAAAAATAGCACTTTACAAATAATAACTAATCTAATCTTAACAATGATCCTGTGAGGGAAACTATGTTAAAATTCCCATTTCACAGATAAGAAAACTGAGACACAGCCAACTTAGGTCATTTTTCCCAGGTCTCACAGCTAACAAGCAGCAAAGCCTGATTCTAACCCAGACAGTCTAGCACGAGAGTTCCTACTCTTGATCGCTACCCTAAGCTGCCTCCAATCACACTGCCTTTCTGCCTTTGAAAGCACTATAGAAATCTAATTATTATTATTAAATGAAAAATCCAAAACATAAGCACACCCTTGCACTTTGATTCTCTTTCCTGAGATCCTTATTAGTTAAGGACACCAATCCTGTAAACTACAACCTCATTATCAGATTTACTCCCTCTCCCACCCTAAAGCCCATTGTTGCCAAATCTTACTGTGTTCAACTCCGAAATGGCTGTCTTATTCTCACTGTCAGTGCTTCCACTCAAGCCTATTTCACTGTCACCTAGACTACAAATGGTCTCTGACTTAGAATGGTTCAACTTAGGATTTTTCAACCTTGTGATGGTGCAAAAGTAATACACATGAGGTAGAAACCATATTTTGGATACTTTTTCACTTTCAGTACAGTATTCAATAACTTACATGAAATATTTATGTAATTTACTTTATTACATGATTTATATTAGGTGATTTTCCCCAACTGCATGCTAATGTAAGTGCTCTGAACACACTCGAGGTGGGCTAGGCTAAGCTATGACATTTGATAAGTTAGGCATATTAAATACATTCTCAACTTATGATTAGTTTATTGGGACAACACCCTATCCTAAGTTGAGGAGCATCTGAAGAAAGACAGAAAAACAGAAAAAACGAAAAGAAAGAAAGAAAAGAAAAGAAAGAAAGAAAAGAAAAGAAAAGAAAAGAAAAGAAAAGAAAAGAAAAGAAAAGAAAAGAAAAGAAAAGAAAGGAGGGAGGGAGGGAGGAAGGAAGGAAGGAGGGAAGGAAGGAGAGAAAGAGAAAGAAGAAAGAAAAAGAGAAGGAGAGAGAAAGAAAGAGAGAGAGGGAGAAAGAAAGAAAAAAGAAAGAAAGAAAGAAAAGAAAGAAAAAGAAAGAAAGAAAAAGAAAGAAAGAGAAAGAAGGAAGGAAGGAAAGAAGGAAGGAAGGAAGGAGAGAGAGAGAAAGAAAGAAGGGGAAAGAAGGGAGGCAGAGAAGCAAGGGAGGGAGAAAGGGAAAAAGACAGAGACCTCCTATATTTTGGAACAACTGCTGAAATTTGAATAGTCTGGAGATCAGACTTCAGATATTAGATATTACCACACAGGGGTAATGGGGTATGATGTCTGCAACTTACTTTCAAATTGTTTAGAAACGTGCTCTTAATAATATGTACATGTTAGAGAACCAGAGAATGATAAGGTAAATGTGGCAAAATGTTAACAATTGGTAAATTCAGATGAAGAATATCCTAAAACTTTTTGACAATTCTTGCACCTTTCTCTAAATTAAAATTATTTCAAAAAGTTCTTTTAAGCTAACAAATCTTGCTGCCCTGGCACACACATAGAGCTGATCATGGCCTTCCCCCAACACTCCATTCCTCGGATCCCCTCACCAAAGTGTCAATGGCTTCTCATGCCAACCCAAAAAGTCCAAAGAGCTCATCTGGTACGCAACCCATACTACCATATGCTTTCACCTCTGCCATTCCAATTTCATGGTGCTCTTCCCAACACTATGCACTCTACTCCCTCCCCACTGTTTGAGGTACCATACCCCCTGACCCCAGCCCAGCCCCCAGCATTTTTCTGCTTCCAAGCCTTTGAAGAGGCTATTTCCTTTACCTAGAGTAAAACAACCTTTTTTTCCTAAAGATAAGCATCAGTCACATCTTTGCCTCAAGGCCTAATTTGAATCCTATTCCTTCCAAATCATCACCCGGATCCACCCAGTTGGAATTCTTTTATCTTCCCAAGGCAGGTGTTGAACTCTGTGTTTGGCTTACTGTCTCAGTCCATTTGAGCTGCTATTAAAAAAAAACCTTAGACTGGGCAATTTATAAACAATAGAAATGTATAGCTCATAGTTCTGGGAGCTGTGAAGTTCCAAATCAAGGCGCCAGCAGATTCAATGTCTGCATTATAGACAGCACCTGCTATGTGTCCTCACATGATGGAAGGGGCAAACAGGCTCCCTGAAGCCTCTTCATAAGGGCACTACTTCATTCACGGGGACAGAGCCCTCAACCTAATCACTTCTCAAAGGTCCCCCTCTTAATACCACCACTTTGGTGATTAGGTTTCAACATATGAATTTGAGAGGGATACAGACATTCAGACTATAGCACTTACCTCCACTCCTTATACTGGAAATTTTATTTATGTGTCCTTCAGCCACCAAATTAGGAGTTTGCAGAGGCTGGTAAAAATGTGGTATTCATCTTTATAACCCTTGTCCCTTTTTAAATAATTTTTAAAATGTGTGCTGCCAGGGCTGATCAGCAGATTCAAGGCGACAGAGGAAGGTGCAGTTCTGGCAATGAGCTTCACTAAACATATGAAGTCATTCAGACACACTTTCCACTCTCCACAGCTCCCAGCTCTGCAAGGAAAGGCAGAGAGGAGTGACATCCTCCACAGGCTCGCCTTACCCCCAACAATGTTCCTGTACGGAGTTCCTCCCATTTCCAGAAGCCCCTTCATTCAGTCAGGTCAGTTTGCCCCACCCTGCCTCAGACCTTCCAGCAAGCTCTGTGCAGCTGCTGCTGGCAGAGAAAGGATGTGTGTGAAGCTGCTCTAGCTGCAGGTTAGAGCTTCTCCAGGACTCCAAATGCTTGAATGGCTTTATTTTCAACACTTTACCTTTTTCAAGAAAAAAGAAATTTAAGCCTTTTGAAAAAACTTATGTTAAATCATCTTTTTTTAACTCCTTAGAAAGTTCTAGATAGAAAACAAAATAAGGGTGCTCAAAAGGAATAGAAATTCTATTCTGTTTGCTTTCTAGGTCTTCTTTCCCCTAATGTCATGCTCCCTAAGCATCCTGTCTTTCTTTCTTCTAGTGTCCATAGGTTTTGTCCAAATCAAGGCTCAGTTTCTTCTTCCATCTCTTCCTTCTACTGACAGAGACTAAGGCTCAAGGGCAGTTAAGTCACTTGGCCAAGGTTATGTTGCCCTAAAGCGGCTCTAGGTTTGTTAGTGGGTTTATACATCCTACAACTGGAGTTTAGGATCAAACACTGAGATCTGGGGATTGCACATGTCGTTTTAGCCAGAAAAGCCAGGTCCTTAAAGTAGAATAACAAGAAAAATATAAGGCCAAGGTCTGGACATTAGGAAACCTGCATTTAGGGGACACAGGCAGTCATCCTATGACAAAAATGGCTTTCCATTAAACTCCAATAGATTACTTCCTAAAATTCATTCTATAATGAGGAAAACAAAATGTACCACGCTTGAGTACGATCTAAATACAAGAACCATTCTTTTTCCTTTCATTCATTTAGCAAGTATTGATTAATGTCTATCATATACTAGAAATGTTTCTAGGTTCTAAGGAGACAGTAGTGTACAAAACAGACTAAGTCCCTGTTTGCAGAGAATTTACGAGAGTAAATTCTTGTAATCTTGTAATATCTGAAAATCAGAGACTTCCTAAAACAAGTTATTTATTCTTTATGAACTTTGTTTCTCTCATCTGTTAAATGAAAAACAATTACCACCCACATCACATAGAGTTGCAGTGAAAGCTGAGTGAAATGTCATATATAAAGTGCCTAACATAGAGTGACATTCAGTAGATAATCAATAAGGGGTAATATCTAATTCTGATTACATACTACCAGAGTTATCCTTCACTATCCCTCAGGACTCAACCTAATGAATAATCCTGTCAGCATGTTCTAAATCCAATCATTCAGATATAACCCTAGAGATTTTTGCTATTTCTGCATTCAAGTCTGCACTACACTCAATACTTTTTCCTCACTCCAAGTAATAACTGTAAAAGCATGGTTTTTACATGCAAGTTTTATATATTTCTAATCCACATTAAAATCATCAGTAACTATTAAAATGTAAAAGTCCATGCATGTGACACAGCACCTAAAAGTAACTCAGATGTCACCGGAAGTCTGTTGGATCTACTTTGGGAGATACTTCTCCCCAGGCTTGACTTGGCAGAACTGATCACAGTATCTAAATTTGGCTTCTTTAAATGAAACACATTTTGGAGAGCTCCACAGTCTGCCATCCTCTCACAATCTCCACCGTTACTCTCCTAACACAGCCCCTCAGTGCCTCTGACATGAGTGTCATAGCCTCCCAATTTCCACCCTTGCGTCCCTACAGTCTGTGCCCTATGCAGCAGCCAGAAATCAGACCATGTCTCTCCCCGGCCCCAAATCCACCAATGGATTACCATGGCACTTACAAGGAATGTAACGAGCTTACTGTTGTCTACAAAGGCCTTGCATAATCTGGTCCCTGGTTGTCTCCCCCACCTCATTTCATACCCTTCTTTCCATTGGAAGTACAGCTGCTGCAGCACCGAATGTCATTCAGACAGTCTTGCCTCCACTAATCTCCCTGCTTGCAGTGCACTTTGCCCAGATTGTCGTGGCTTACTCCCTCACTTCAGAAGCCTTGCCTCAACACTAATCAAAAAAGCACCTCAGCCATCATTCCCTTTCTGCTCACCTTGCTTTATTTTCTCAAAAACCCTTACCACCGCCAAGCATTAAATTATGTATTCACATTTGTTTAATGTCTGTCAATCCCCATTAGATTATAAACTCTAGGATGGCCTCCATTCTGTCTACTTTTACACTAGTGTATTACTAATGCCTGAAATAGTATGGAAGTCATTCAACAAATATGTATTTGTTGGTTGAAGGTATGTGTGACTGGGCAAAGTGGATAACCAGTATTCTTTAAAACATGTCCAGTTTGAAGTTCCTCTATGACATGTAGAACAGGCAGGAAGAAATGCAAACCTGGAGTTAAGGGAGAGGAAATCAAACAGCAAGAGCATATGAAAGCAAGATCAAAACCCCACAGATTCATTCAGCAAATGCTATAGTAATAGCGGCTCCAAAATACAGAAATTGATTAGAGACAGAATAGAGCCCAGGGATAGATATGAATAAAATTGAAAAAGAACCAGCCTCACTATTCAAGAATTTGTGGCTTAAACTCAATTTGCTTTAAAAAGGAGGAGTTAGGGGAGAAGTGTGTAAGTAAATAAGCAAAATTTTAATTTTAGCCTGTAATAACAGCTTACTCCCTGACCAAGCTTTAAAAACAGTGCCAAAAAGTAATCAGGTAAGTTGAGCTTTTTTCTGTTTGTTTGGTTTGGTTTTACACAGTATGTAGAAGTTAAATTTCCAAAAGGGAGGCTGTTAAGATGGAGGAAAAAAGGTGAAATGACTTCTGGTAGACTGAATGTATTAATGGCCCAACTCATGGCCTTCCTATGTATGCACACTTTGACTCATAACTTTACAACCCTCCACTCAGACTCTGAGTTCCACCACAAACTGCTTTGGCCAGTGGGGTGTTAGTAAATGTGACACACACAGAGACTTGAAAAGTGCACGTGTGTTGCCAACTACCATTTTACACAATTGGACTTGCCCATGCTTAGACCCCAGACACCACTATGAAAACATCCCTGAGCTAGCCTCCTGGAGGGATATGAGGGACGTGGGAAGGAGCATTGACTTTACCAAGGAAGGTCATCTTGGTCTGTCAGCTAACTCCTAATGCATGAGTAAGTCTTGCTAACATAATCAGAATCTGCTTAGATAACCAGAATTCCCCAGCCAACTAGTAGACTCATGAAAATCTTCAGTGATTATCCTTTTAAGACACTATGTTTTGGAACTGTTTGTTACACAACAATAGCTAACTGATACAACTTGAATAATTCCTCCAAATAACAAAGGAGATTAAAAGAGGAGGCTGAATGAGTCCCTTAAATTCAAATTCAAGGTCATAATTTTAAAATATTTTATCTAAAAGTCTAAAGCATTTAAAAAATAAATTCAGCAAAAGAATTCTGAATTTTCTGGTTAAATCTTTTTAAGCCATTTGAAAACAAGATTATGAGAAAATACATTTAATGTAACTGCAATCCAAAGCTGAACCATCAGCATCCCCTTAAATTATAAAAATGGGGTGATTTTTTTACAAGTATAAATAACTTACACTGAGTAAGCTGTTTGGTTTTCTTTATGGCCTCCAAGAAAAAACAAAATGGAGCCACGTACATTCACTTCCTCCTTCAGTAATTCTACTCTAGCCTCATCACAGGGGACTTCTTATTTCCATAGCACTAGAGTCTATTTTCATTAAAAGGAACTATTCCTTCCTTCATCTTTAAAAAATTAACTACTTCTTGTATATATACCAGATTCACTTAAAGAACTATAGCTAAAAGAAACCAGCACCTATTTGCTTCTAGTCATGCTTTTGTATTGGCATAAGCACTACCTATTTTCCCCTCCAAGGTTATCTTTTCTTTTTTCTTTGCATGTTTCCCAGGAGCTCTGCACTAAAGCATAAACTTTCACATTAGAGATGTGAATAATAAAGCAGACACCAGAGGAATACATATGCTGTTTGAAGAGGCTTTCTCACCCTGCCTCCTTCACGCTTGCAGACTCATACCCAGTGCAGCTGACAATTTTAGTTCATGCAGAATCCATTGTATATTCTGTCCATAAACATACACATCTTTGTATGAGGAGAAAGTGAACCAAATTGAGAACATTAAAGACACAAGTAATAATATGCACTGTAGAGCCTTCTAGTATGCTGAGTCTCATTTGGTCTTCCTTGTGTGGCAAGCATAGCCTGGATTCCTACCTGTGTTTTACAGGCAAGGAAACTGAGGCTGGCGGTGGCAATGTAACTTGATGTTTCTCCTTCATAAAGTGACTGAGTCAGGATTCAAACCCAAGTTCAAGATCCTTTTCTGTACACTAGGCTCCTGAATCTTACAGTGTTGGGGAGGGAGGAAGTTTTCACATAAGAGAAAAGGACAACAGACATATTTACATTTACTTTGAATAATTGCATGAAAAAAGGAGCTACCAACTGGTAATATCTCTAGAACAACATCCTACTGCACACAACAGAAAGCTACATAATTTTGCATCATGTTTTATACTGATCACAGTAGAGCAACAAATACTACGATGAAGATTCCCAAACAACTTGGCTTGACAATCACAGCTTCACCACCTCTTAATATTCACAATGTGCTACTGTGGGCTGTTTGTTCTTTATCCAACATAGCCTACTGCAATAAATTCTTGTTTATCCAAAATACACTTAAGGGATGTGGTGCTGCAAACAACTGAATAGGCAGGTTAGTGGAGACTACTAAAAATATAGTAACATCTCATTTATTTCTGTCTCTGTCCAATTTTAAAGCTCTAGAACAGGGTCTGGTAAACTTTTGTAAAAGGTCAGATACTAAATACTTTAGGCTATACAGACCATATGGTCTCTGCGGGAACCACTCAATTCTGCCCTTACAGTGTGTGAAAGCAGCAGTAGATGATATGTAAACAAATGAGCATGGCTGTGTTCCAATAAAACTTTATTTACAAAAAACAGATTTGGCCTATAGGAAGCAGTAGTTTGCCAACCCTTGCTCTAAAACATAACCCTCACTCAGAAGGAAAAAATGCACTCATGTCTTATGTACTCTCAAGGGAGAACTGACACCCTGAGTGACTCCTATTCTCTCATTTTATACATAATTTTTAGAAACTATGCTATTTTCTTGCTTACAGCCTATAGCAAAATAGGAGCAGGAATTTTAAAGTAAGGGTGCTAGTATAGGCCAGTAGATTGAAGTCCAAACCCTTAGAACATCGCCAGAGGGTTGATGCAGAAAGCAGTCTGGGCCAGTTAGTGTACGGGCAAACACTCTTCCTAAATTCCTTCATGTCCTCTTAATCATCTCAGCATTACCTCAATCAGTATCACCAAAGGAAGATTCCATTTAATCTCTCTAAAGCAGATGAAACAGAGACACAGGGATCCATTTAGATGAAAATTGGCTACATCTAGAAGTTTTGAAACTGACTGAATAAACTTCATCTATCTAGAACATGTATTTTGCGAAATAATCAGTTCCCCAAATAATAATAAGTTGACAAACATTTATAAAGCACTATGAGACACGCATCATTCCAAGCAATTTTGGAATTAATATACGTAAAATGCAAAGTGTTTTATGTATATCAATTGACTTAATCTCTACAATAGCCTAACCAGATAGGTACTATTGTTATCCCATTTTTCAGATAATTAAATGGAGGTACATGGAGATTAATTAATTTGTCCAGTTTTCAAAGGGAATTTTTCCAGTTTTTGCCCATTCAGTATGATATTGGCTGTGGGTTTGTCATAAATAGCTCTTAGTATTTTGAGGTACGTTCCATCAATACCGAATTTATCGAGCGTTTTTAGCATGAAGCGCTGTTGAATTTTGTCAAAAGCCTTTTCTGCATCTATTGAGATAATCATGTGGTTCTTGTCTTTGGTTCTGTTTACATGCTGGATTATGTTTATTGATTTGCAAATGTTGAACCAGCCTTGCATCCCAGGGATGAAGCCCACTTGATCATGGTGGATAAGCTTTTTGATGTGCTGCTGAATCCGGCTTGCCAGTATTTTACAGGGATGCCCTCTCTCACCACTCCTATTCCACATAGTGTTGGAAGTTCTGGCTAGGGCAATCAGGCAAGAGAAAGAAATCAAGGGTATTCAGTTAGGAAAAGAAGAAGTCAAATTGTCCCTCTTTGCAGATGACATGATTGTATATTTAGAAAACCCCATTGTCTCAGCCCAAAATCTCCTTAAGCTGATAAGCAACTTCAGCAAAGTCTCAGGATACAAAATTAATGTGCAAAAATCACAAGCATTCTTATACACCAGTAACAGACAAACAGAGAGCCAAATCATGAATGAACTTCCATTCACAATTGCTTCAAAGAGAATAAAATACCTAGGAATCCAACTTACAAGGGATGTAAAGGACTTCTTCAAGGAGAACTACAAACCACTGCTCAGTGAAATAAAAGAGGACACAAACAAATGGAAGAACATACCATGCTCATGGATAGGAAGAATCAATATCGTGAAAATGGCCATACTGCCCAAGGTTATTTATAGATTCAATGCCATCCCCATCAAGCTACCAATGAGTTTCTTCACAGAATTGGAAAAAACTGCTTTAAAGTTCATATGGAACCAAAAAAGAGCCCACATCTCCAAAACAATCCTAAGTCAAAAGAACAAAGCTGGAGGCATCACGCTACCTGACTTCAAACTATACTACAAGGCTACAGTAACCAAAACAGCATGGTACTGGTACCAAAACAGAGATATAGACCAATGGAACAGAACAGAGTCCTCAGAAATAAGACCACACATCTACAGCCATCTGATCTTTGACAAACCTGAGAGAAACAAGAAATGGGGAAAGGATTCCCTATTTAATAAATGGTGCTGGGAAAATTGGCTAGCCATAAGTAGAAAGCTGAAACTGGATCCTTTCCTTACTCCTTATACGAAAATTAATTCAAGATGGACTAGAGACTTAAATGTTAGACCTAATACCATAAAAATCCTAGAAGAAAACCTAGGTAGTACCATTCAGGACATAGGCATGGGCAAAGACTTCATGTCTAAAACACCAAAAGCAACAGCAGCAAAAGCCAAAATTGACAAATGGGATCTCATTAAACTAAAAAGCTTCTGCACAGCAAAAGAAACTACCATCAGAGTGAACAGGCAACCTACAGAATGGGAGAAAATTTTTGCAATCTACTCATCTGACAAAGGGCTAATATCCAGAACCTACAAAGAACTCAAACAAATTTACAAGAAAAAAACAAACAACCCCATCAAAAAGTGGGCAAAGGATATGAACAGACATTTCTCAAAAGAAGATATTCATACAGCCAACAGACACATGAAAAATTGCTCATCATCACTGGCCATCAGAGAAACGCAAATCAAAACCACAATGAGATACCATCTCACACCAGTTAGAATGGCGATCATTCAAAAGTCAGGAAACAACAAGTGCTGGAGAGGATGTGGAGAAATAGGAACACTTTTACACTGTTGGTGGGATTGTAAACTAGTTCAACCATTATGGAAAACAGTATGGCGATTCCTCAAGGATCTAGAACTAGATGTACCATATGACACAGCCATCCCATTACTGGGTATATACCCAAAGGATTATAAATCATGCTGCTATAAAGACACATGCACACGTATGTTTATTGCGGCACTATTCACAATAGCAAAGACTTGGAATCAACCCACATGTCCATCAGTGACAGACTGGATTAAGAAAATGTGGCACATATACACCATGGAATACTATGCAGCCATAAAAAAGGATGAGTTTGTGTCCTTTGTAGGGACATGGATGCAGCTGGAAACCATCATTCTTAGTAAACTATCACAAGAACAGAAAACCAAACACTGCATGTTCTCACTCATAGGTGGGAACTGAACAATGAGATCACTTGGACTCGGGAAGGGGGACATCACACACCGGGGCCTATCATGGGGAGGGGGGAGGGGGGAGGGATTGCATTGGGAGTTATACCTGATGTAAATGACGAGTTGATGGGTGCTGACGAGTTGATGGGTGCAGCACAGCAACATGGCACAAGTATACATATGTAACAAACCTGCACGTTATGCACATGTACCCTAGAACTCAAAGTATAATAATAATAATAATAATAATAATAAAATTAATTTGTCCAGAGTAACTCAAGTACTAAGTGGCAGAGCTGGGATATGAACCTAGGCAGTCTGGCTCCAGAGACCACAGAGTTATGGGTTAATGCAAAAGTAACTGTGGTTCTCACCATTTTAATGACAAAAACCGCAATTCCTTTTGCACCAATAATTACTACACTATTTTGAGGCATTACTTTATACCCATATGTGGACTGCCTGAGTTCAAAGACTAAAAATATAATAAATATACTTAAAATCTCTATTAAATAGAATATAATCTTCAGAATCTTAAAACTGAGACATGTCAGTGTTTTCGATGCCTCAGGGTGAAGTATGCAAGCGCCTATTATTATTGTTTTCACCAAAATAAAAAGATTGCTCGGATGTTAGATTGAGGATATTTTACTCTTTTGGTGTTGTATTTAAAATTGTTTTTGGAATGAGCCAGGGAAATAAACAACAAGTAAATGGAGTTATGGGAAAATTCTTTTTAGGCATTGCCAGTCTAATCAGATAAATATGAGAATGTGACATGAGTTAGTGCTTCTATTTTTTAGGTCAGGACATGAAGATTAAAACAGTTTCTATTTGTTGTCTTTATTTCTTAAATAGCTTGATTGTAAATTTGCTTTATAGGAGGAAAATAATTTAGTTGTGGAAAATAGCTGAGGTTATGACTGACTTAACACCCAACAAAAATATTTGAACCTAATATATCCAAGGTAAAGGACTAAAATTGGTTTGACAGGGTCATGATTTTTATTGAAACCTGATGTTTTATTAAAAGAAAATGAACAGATTTGGAGAGATTTTTTAAATAGAATAATCTGAAGAAAACATTGTTTACTGAGTAGGTAACTGTGTTTTTTTGATTTGTGATATAAATACTTTTGTTGATCCCTAGAAGTTCACGGTGGAGAAAAACCTTCTAGCTTCTAAAAAATAGAGAAGCTACAAACCAAGCTGATGCTAGTTGCACCATTTGCTCAACTCAATGCAAGAAAAATTTCTCCAAAACCTACCTGTACACTTACTTTACAGCAGTTTTCCCCAACAACAAGTTAGCATTTACTGCAAAGTTTATAAAATACCCAAGGAACTATGGGGAATGAATGAATTTTGATTAGCTATTTCATCTTTCTTGATAATTTTTCATTTTCTCCCCACCTTTTCATAAAACTATGAAGCAAAGGATTCAAATACCTGACATAGAAGAGGATAGGTGAGGTAAAGAGAGAAAAATAGCCCAGGACTACTTTTTCATTATAAAACATAAGTATTAAATCATAGCAATCTCTATAATCACAACGTTCAGTGATATTTTAATAGCCTTGGAAATTTTTTAACATATGGATCAAGAATTTAAAAGTAAAATCATTATCCTAATTTCTTCCAGATGGTAAATATTATAATTTTTTTCATTACCTTACTGGTTAACAAGGCAGAGATTCTACATAGACATACTGAAGAACAGGAAGGAAAGAAAAAAGAAAAAAAGGTATGGCAGAAATAGCTTAGTTGATCATTGTCGTGGACTGAATGTTTATGTCACCCCAAAATTCATATGCTGAGATCTAATTCCCAATGTGTTGGTGCTTGGAGATGGTGTCTTTGGAAGATAATTAGGTCATGAGAGTGGAGCCATCAGCAATGGGGTGCGTGCCTTTACAAGATGAGGCCAGAGAGCTAGCTCACTCTCTTTCTACCATGTGAAGATATTAGGAGAAGTCAGCCACCTGCAACCCAAAAGACAGCCCTCACCAGAACCTGACCGGGCTGGCACACTAATCTCAGAATTCCAGCCTCCAGAGCTGTAAAAAAAATAAAATAAATTTCTGTTGTTTACAAGCCACCCAGTCGATGATACTTTGTTACAGCAGCCTGAACTAAGACAATCACCAAACCAACTTTTTATTCTTCCCAGACACAAACAGGACTATAGCCCCAGCTTCCCTTTCACTATATGGGGCTGTGTGACCAAGCTCTGGCCAATAGAAGGTAAGCAGACTTCTACGAGTTTTCTCCTTTGTCAAAGCACAGACACCAGGAAGCTGGTTGTGACAACAAGGTGGTAAGAGTGGAGTCACAAGAATACTGCTTGAATGAATGAGAAGAATCTGCCCATCAAGAATACTCACTTTAGCTTTGACTGAGTGAGAAATAAACTTCTCAGTTAAGTCAACAAGATTTCAGATTTTGTATGTTATAGCAGCTAACATTACCAAAACTAACATGTAGAAGCTAATAAGGACATCTAAAGCTCTGGAAATGTATTTCCCTGAATAGTGCACCTTTATTCCTTTCTTGCTGATTTTGGATTTTATAACATAATTGTGTATCTTAGATGTTATTACCATATCTTCTATTAAATATCATGTTTGTAGATAATTGTCCTAGCTGCAAAATATATAGATGCTTATAAATTTTGTTTTAGCCATTTTACATAGCAATATATATTGTCAGTACATCCTAAACTGAACAGGCAGAGATCTGGATTCTAGTTCCAGGTACTCTAGGTTCCTGTCTCAGTTCTACTGTATATGAAACTTAAACCTGTTAGCATCTTGGTTCCACCATTTATTTGTCAAATATGGTGACTGAACTAAATAAGGTTGGAGACTCTAAAAAGTAAAATTTGATAAGAAAATTTTTATATTTCTTTTTTGGGGGTAGGTGGGGGACAGGGTCTCACTCTGTTGCCTGCCCAGGCTGGAATGCAGTGATACAATCACGGCTCACTGCAGTGTGGACCTGACAGGCTTAAGTGATCCTCCCACCTCAGCATCCCAAGTAGCTGGGACAACAGACGTGAGCCACCATGCCCGGCCAAGAAAATTAATATATTTCTACTCAGCACTTTTTGTATATACTACAGATTGGTAATTCCTTCATTATTAACGTTGTAAATATTTTAAGGAGAAAAGTAGCAACCTCATAAATAACCCTTCTTCCTTGAGAAGTATCCTAAAAGTTCTGCAAACATGAAATAAATGTCTACTAGGTTATAAGTTCCTCGAAGAAACTATGTCTGGTTCATCTTTGTGTTTCTAGCACCTAACTGCTCATTTTTGCTGAATAAATAAACTCTTATTGAGAAGTTTTTAAAAATAACATTATTTCACTATAGTTTTAAATTACTGAAGAAGTGTTCTTATCCAATCACCAAAGGCACAAAAGAGTCAGGTCAACGGTCCTAGATCCAGTTTTCAAATACTACTACAAATGAAATTGTTTCATTCCTAGGAAGTTCCCTCATGAATTTCTGGGTGAGCTGTGTGAGATAAAAGTGGGAGAGAATCACCAACCTGGCTAACACGGTGAAACCCCCTCTCTACTAAAAAAAAAAATACAAAAAACTAGCCGGGCGAGGTGGCGGGCGCCTGTAGTCCCAGCTACTCGGGAGGCTGAGGCAGGAGAATGGCGTAAACCTGGGAGGCAGAGCTTGCAGTGAGCGGAGATCCGGCCACTGCACTCCAGCCTGGGCGACACAGTGAGACTCCATCTCAAAAAAAAAAAAAAAAAAAAAAAGTGGGAGAGAATCCATTCCATTTTAATATGTTTTACTTATTGTGATTCCTCTATGATTTCATCTATTTTTTTAAAAGGGTTCAACAGGTGAAATGGGTAACTGCTTTAACCTAACCAATATTGCTGTTAGGAAATCATCAAACTATAACAGCAGTGAGCTCAAACCACTGAAATGTAGGATGCAGCTATGGACATTATTCCAAAAAGCATAATGATATTCTGAAGCAGAACCACCTAAAAATTTGGGATTCGAAGCTGCTAATTGATCTTTCAAATCATTCAGAAAGTCATTTTGATCATTCATTGTATCCCTGAGATGAAAAGACCTACTAGGAATAAGCATCGCCTTAAAACCTACAAGATTATTTCCTTAGTGAAATTTAATAATGAGAGTCAAGACAGGAATTTTAAAAAAATCCAAGAACATCTGTCAGTCTAAATTTCCTAACCCACTTTTTCCGGTGAGGAAAATATGTCCTCCAAAACTTCGTCATTGGCAGCTCTAAATGTAGGCTGTGAAGGAATGCTTATCTAACTATTGGCTTAGTGCTATATCTAAGTGGAAAGAAAATTATGGTACAAGCTTAACCAACAAGAACATTCATCCTGTTTGAGGGAAGCAGACATAGCTTAGAAAGTTAGTCAATCTAATCAATAAGAAATATATGATACTTTCCATTTTAAAAATTGAAAATTTGAAAAAGTATTTTTATTAATATACTGATAATTGTTGTAATATGTAACATTTATATGGCTATGACACACCGAAGTTTACTAAATATGTTTTCACATACAATGCCACCTTCATTTATCACAGTAAACCTATTGGTATTTTTAATACTCAAGTAATAGATGGATCAGCATTGAAGCTCCAATGGGATCTTCAATGGGAGTTTAAACAAATGTAAGCTCCAAAAGCCTTCATAACATTAGGATCAAACAGTGAAGATTTTCTTTGCTTCAGAAGTTTTGTCCATTACTGGGAATATGCTTTTAGAAGTAAAGGATCCTAACCTTAGCATGATAAGCTACAATCACAATAATAGAGTACATGTATAGCACATTACAAATTACATATTACAATGTTCTTTTAACAAGCACTTTCTCATTGTGATGTGGATATTCACCAATCCAGTAAAATATCAGAACATATATCATTATTTTCATTTTACAGACATAGACACTGAGGCTTAGAAAATGTTTCATGGCCTGAGTGTGGTCCCATTGACTCCAAGATTAATTCACCAAAATGTTCTGCTTCTTGAAATCAGAAATTAGAGGAGCACAGTTACAGTTAAGTTGGAATCATTGATTGTCTTGAAATTAAATGAAAGCTCCTCCTCCACTAGTGTCTAGTTCCACAAAAGGAGGGACTTAAACAAATGTAAGGCATTTAACTCCTTGATGGTGTGCTTTTTCTGTGGGAAGGGGGACATTTGTTTCATTCATTTTGTTCTGTTTTTTTTTTAAACATGCTCAAGGTAGACAGAAACCCTTTTGAAAACACAAAGTAAGAATAATTAAATTCTCAGGCAAGCTGAAGAAATCAAATTAGTCCTATATATAACACAGGAAAAACGTTGGAGGGAAGAGCAAGTTTTTCCAAAAACAAAATTAACGCAAAAAAAACCCCATTGGAAAATGTAATTCAATCAAGAAATAATATTTTTTTCAATTTGGATTTATGTCTTTGCTTCAGTAGGTAGTGTTAATAGTCTCCAAATGCCAGTGTGTATTCATGAACACTTAGCAAGTTCATGATGTGATACATTCCTTTTTGGATACATCTTTTGTCAAATCCATCTGTCTATGGCAGATATGCATAGTTTTACAGAACCTTATCTGCAAAAGAACTTCCACAGTTAGACAAAAATGGCTTTAGAAAATTGAGAGGAGTGGATAGAAGAAAGATCAACTACTGCTGTTTGGGAGATTTTTTTTTTTTGCTTTCCCCACCATGCCTTGCCCCCAGCCCACTGTCCACTGGGCACCTGGCACCTCTAGACTCCTTTTCTTAAAGCTCTATTCTTTCACAAGTAACAGATATGACTCTGGCATCTCAGGAAGAACTGAAGAGATGGAGGTCCCAGAGGAAAGAACGGATGCAAGATATAAATAGTCCTAGTATACGCCCACCAGAATTTCCCTGAGCCTTGGTTTTAAACATCCTCTGAATTATATAGGTAGCTGATTAATGTTTGACAATTAAGCATTTTTATGTCATTCATCTCAATAAGCACCCAAGCAAGGTAACGTAAACAATGAAGGTATGAAAAGGTAGAAGGAGGTATGAATACTACACCAAGTGGGCCACATGGACCCAAGGAAAAAGAGGAGCTGAGTTGAAGTCAGGAGCTGATTCAGATAGAGCAGCTTCAACTCTACTACTTCTTACTCTTCGATGGGCTCCAAACCACCTTGAGGGATGGGATTATGTTTCTTTTATAGATGCACTCCTTTCTCCCACTAATACAGTTAGGAACGTATAGCTAAGAATGAGCCAACCATTACTATTCGTGTCTATGGCTACAGAAACTCAATAAATCAACTCGCTATTCTGGGTCAATAAATGAACCCATTATACTGTTTTTTCACGAAGTAAATGTGTTTCTAAAGGAATGTATTAAAATTACATTTTTAAAAATCTATCTGTTTTGCATATATTTGGTTGATACAGAAAAGGAGTCTATGTTGGCTTCTTTTCTTTCTATAAACTTCATTCATTGGTGTGATCTGAAAGGGGGTAATATTTCAGAAAGCAAAAATATTTTTAACAACAAAACTTTGCATTTCCAGTGTGATCGAAACACGAAATTATGCAAAACACAACTATATATCTCTCCTACTGGTTAAATCATGCCAGTTGTTTAACTAGGTGCAATCAAAAATAAACTACTAATGTTATTTTTATAGGAATTGGCTAGTAATTACCAACTATAACTATTAAAAGTTTATATTTGCCACAGGAGCCTGTGATTTTAAAAACTGTTCAAATGATTTATGCTTGAGAGTTATATATAACACAAATATATACATTTGTATCTACAGGTTTAAAGAGGAAAAATAAGACAAAAAGCAACTTGAAAAGCAACCCATTTTTTTAAATGACCTAGCTTTGTGCTGTATTGAGAAAAAGTATAAAATTATTTGGGAGGAAGAAAAATATTTCTAAGCTCTAATTTCATAGGCAAAAGCCCTATTATTTTTTGTGATAGGCTAGGAGAAATCAATAATGACTTAAAAGCAAAAAGTAAACTGCTCACCTTTACAAGTCTATACTCAGTATTAATTCTATCCTGTGGTATATGCTATAGAAGGTAATGAAATGCTGATGTTTTCTAGTTTTTCACTTCAGTCTGCTCCAGCTTTATCCTAAACCTTGTCAGCAACAGAAGTTACCCTCAGCAACCATACAAACCTAACAACGGCTTCCCTGGGTTAATTTGATCTGCTCCAATCACAAATTCCAATCCACATACTTTCTTCTGTTATGGTTGTGTCTGTATGTGTTTAACGTACTTTTATAAGGCTTTTTACAACAAGCTCATGGTGTTTCATTCAGCCCTCTACCACATAAACAGAACCACTGAAGAGCATGTTTGTTCATATAAAATGTTTCAGTTATTCATAGTGTGTGTCTTCAGCTGGCTGCAGATTACAGTGAACGAAAGCATTGCTGCCATCAGTCTACATTTCTCCTTTTCCTGTGCTCTATCTGCTGTGCACCCGTGTCCCCAAAGCATTTATTATAATATTTGATGCTCGCTCTCAGTTTTGGACTGAGATGGTGGGGGTGGGAAACCTTAAAGCTTGCCTGACTCAAGTGCTCTCTAAGCCACTGCTTTGATCCCAGCATCCTGCTTTAACCTGCTCCTGTTGGACCTCTGCCACTTTACTGACCCCATAAAACAAACAGAGCTAGCAAATGCATCAAACAGCCTCCTTCAATATGCGACTTGACTGTGATTCGTGGCACAAAGCTGGAATAACCCTGCCAGGTCTTAGAAGCTTTAAGATTCATCGTTTTGAACTTGATACACATAGTACAGTGCCCTAAAAACGAATCATCTGCTAGTTCAGTATTTTCTACTTACAATCACTCCCTCCCAGGGCATGTAATTAATTTACTGAGCTTAAAAAAAAAAAAAAAAAAAAAAAAAAAAAAACCAGGATTACTCACACAGTCTTGAAGATGCAATGTCATCTATTTAGGACAGAAACATCCAAGGCCGTGTCAGAACTCAATTACGACTACATATGCATTAAGGCAGGAACTGGCAGGCCTCTGGGTACGCCAACTATAGGACTCGTGCTTCTCGTACGCTGGGCTATAATCTATGAAACTGAGCTCCAGAGCCAGCCAATCACTTAGCTCCTCATAACAAGTCTAACTGGCTCTGGAAAGCTGAAAGGGCTGCACTGGAACAACACAGAAGAGATATTCTACACATTAATCTACTTATCTGGAATCACTTTGACTCTAAAGGCCAGAGAAAAATCACAGCTTCCTTGTTGGAGGGGAAAAGGACAGGTGATCTGGGGAAAACGCAGCTACACCTGGAGCAAGGTCTCTTCCCGGCTTTGCAATCCCAACTGTGCCCGCGCTTCAGGACCAGAGTCGTCCCAGAAACCAAAGGGCAGGCACGGCAGCAAACGCCTGAGGTAATTTTCATCTTTCTTTTTATTTTTAGTAGAATAATGCTGACTGAAAGTGATAAGCATAAAGTCGCTGAGGCAACTAGATAAGCTTCGATTTTATTTTACCTTTTCCTATTCTAATCGTGTGCAGGATCATTTCTTATTAAGTCTGAGGAGGGGGAGAATTAATGAACCTGAAATAAACTTGAAACTAAAACGATCATTTGTGGAGGAAAATAGAGGATTTTCCAGAACAGTTTCAGAGCTACCTTCTCAGATGAGCAGGCTTTTCACCCACCCACAGAAAGAAGAGCCAACGGGGCTGAGACGGGAGAGGGATGGGTTTCAGGAGCACAATTAAAAGTTTTTCATATCTTAAAGAAAATAATCTATGTTCAGAGAGAAAATTGAGAAGATAAGTTACTGCCCAGTTCCTTTGACCTTTGACACTTAGACCACATAAGAATGTTCCATGGTAGAAGGGTTGGAACAGAGAATCTTAAGAATTCTAAGAGAGAATCAATACTGCTCCCCTGCCCCAGGTTTTTCTTGGTTTCTTTACAATCGTATCTTTATTTCCCATTACATTTTAGTGTTAGTTATACCAATTACTTGTTACACCATGCTTCTACATTTGCAGTTAATAATGGATCTGTAGAAAACATTTTAAAGTCAAAATTATTATAGAGGCAACTAAAATAAGAAAGCAAAAAATATATGAAACTGACATACATATAACCCCAACACCATACCCCTTAGATACTTAATGTACTTAACACAATAACAAATCCTTCCAAATCCTCAGCAAATTGTCTGTTTCTTTAACACATTTTGTAGCAAGTGTAACATTAGCAACAAGAAAAACTTTGGCAATAAACTTGTACATAACTAAATCAGTCCTTATGCTTTCATAGTGACAATAGAATGTACATAATATTTTATTTGTTTTGTTGGACTTATAAGCTCCCAAGGCAAGAAGCTGAGAAGAAAATTTTGCTTTGTTTAGTGGTGAAATATAAACAGTAACAGAAGAGACATTTATGCACTTTTTGTTGGCTGTAGATAATTGACTGAATTCAACTTGAGATTTGACACCAGAAAGAAAAACATGGCAATAGACAGAAAACAGAAAAAGTAATCCATCGGCAATTTCCCCCCAGGGTTTGTTCTTTGAATTGTCCAATCTGTGACTAGCCAGGGAAGAATATTTCTGCTCTGTTTAAATAGTTTTTATTTAATTAAACCTTTGTTTATTTGACAGTGCTGCTGCCTTTGGTGACTATGTGAGAATGGAAACTTCTAAGGAAGCCAGGTTGTTAGAATTGTTACCCCCTTTACTCGAAGATAACATAGATTATCCAGACTAAGATGGAAAACAAGCCCTTTATTGAATTTTCAACACAGACTCCCTGCTTCTCATCTCCTTAATAAAATTTCATTAAACCCCCCTAGAATTCCCATGTTCAAATCTCCATTTGTTGACAGACAAGGCCAAGAATACTCTAAACTGAGGCATGCAAGTCATTTCATTTGTATTCTTGTCCAAAAATTTCCCATAGGAAGACTTCACCTCCTACAATTCTGAAGAAAACTCTTACTGTCCAAGACAATCGCCAGCAACCATCCACAGTCATCTGAGTGGAAACTTGCACAGCTTTTGTACATTCTCTTTGTCAACATACAACTGAGTTACAGACTGTCCCCTGGCTCCCTCACCCTTACAAACACTAAAAGTTTTGTTTGACTCAACTTCAAGCTGCTCATCTGTTAGTAATGTTCACTCCAGAACACATTCATGATGAGAGCTTTCTAAAAGACCAGCACTGCCTTCCCCTCCTATAATCCTAATAATCATGATAACCTGAAACATGTTACTGGGACTCGAGATTTTTCTGGGGATTGAAAATATTTAGTCCTTGGAGCCGTCACATATCAGGGGCAACCTCACACTGAAACAAAGGAAGTGATGTCCCATTATTATCCACCCTGAGCCACCATAATATGCTGTTTACATTTATTTTCTTCAGCCTGTGCAAAACAAAGCAATGGAAGAGGAAACTAAAAAATATACATACTAGTACCATTATCCTCTTTTGCCTAAAATTACTAATGCACCATGTCAGAGTCTGCTTCCTTCAGACATCATTCTCAATTCATCAGGAATTGTAGTAGCAGGTTCTGGCTAAAGAGACTATCTCCTGTCATCACGATCAATTAATGTTTTCTGGTTAATCAGAAAACATCAGCCCTATCTAAGAAGCTCATGGTATACAAGGGTCACCCAAATAGCTAAGTGCAGTCCTGACTCATAATTACTTCATCTCAACCCGGCAAACAAGAATTAAGATGATCCCAATAAAAGAAAAATTGCTCAGGAAAGTGAACCTTTTTCTGAACCAAGCAGTGTCAGCAAATCTCAGGTATTAGAGCAACTGTGGTTGACGGAAAAGTGTCTCAAAATCTGGTCCTAGAATGATTTCTAGGTCCATAAGCTAATTTGTCTGGCCTTGCCGTTTACGTAAGCCAAAGAAAGTCACTCATGAGTAAACTATAGAAAACGTTCAGACCCATCCTGTTAGCATGTCAAATCAACTAAGACTGGCAGGATATTAACTCCATTCCAGGTGACATGGATAAATAGCCCCATTATTTTCACAGGACCTGCCTCTACCTCAGGAAACCCTAGACCTCGGAACCAGTTTCCTGGTAGGGATCTGCTGACAGTTTCAATGCAGACAGGGAGTGTTACAGTGTAAACCAAAAGAAAAATAGTTGCTTTTTAAAATGTCAGCAAGAAGGCCTGCCTCACCTTAACAAAGCAAAAAAAAAAAAAAAAAAAAAAAAAAAGCTTTAATTCAAATTAAAAATCGTGATACTAGAGATGGGAGTCTGTGGTCACTATAAGGATAAAGCTCACGTTCTTGGTGCAGATAACAAAACACTTTATCTGGACAAATGGACCTCAAATTAAAATTTGCTCTTGGCCCATGGGGGAAATTTTTTGTTGTATTTTGTTGTTGTTGTTGTTGTTGTTATTGTTTAAATCAGTCTCTCCTAAGGCCATGAATAGGAAATCATACTAATAATGCATGTGACAAAATTCTGAAATATATTACACTTAAAATTAGCATAAACCATCAACCTTTAGTACTCATATATTGTAGTCAAAACTCTTCTAGGTAATGAGACCTGAACAGAAGGATCCATTTATCTGTGGTCTTGCTCTTTGTCTAAGTTTCTCAAAAACATTAGGACAATGACATATACAAAAACTGGCAATTACATTTAATAAGAAAAATGTGGGGAGTGCATTGTTAATATTTGATGCTAAAACCACGTCTTTGCTTTAAACACGTAAAGCAGTATAACATGGTGGTTGGTAGAAACTCTGGAGTCCGGCCACCTGGGTTCAAATCCCAGCTCTGACTCTTAATTGTTGGACCTTCAGCAAGCTACTTAACAGCATTATGCCTCAGTTTCCTCCTATATGAAAGGGTGCCACACACAGTAACTACCTCCTAGGCTGGTGTGAAGATGAAATGGGCAAATATGCTTAGAACTGAGCCTATTATATGGTGACTGCTCATTAAAAGAAAACTGTCAGCTAGAAATGGTGGCTTGCCCCTTTAATAATCCTAGCCCTTTAGAAGGCCAAGGCAGGAGGATCACTTGAATCCAGGAGTTTGAGACCACCCTGGGCAACATAGCAAGACCCCCATCTCTGCAAAAAAGAGAAATAAATAAATAAATAGCTGGGCATGGTAGCACACACCTGTAATCCCAGCTACTTCGGAGGCCAAGTTGGGAGGATCACTTAAGTCCAGGAGTTGGAGGCTACAGTGAGCTATGGTTGTGCTATTGCACTCCAGCCTTAGTGACAGAGTGAGATCTTGTCTCAAAGAAAAAAATTTTTAAACATAAATAAAAATAAAATAAAATTGTCATTTGTATTAGGATTAAGCTCACTGCAATAAACATATACAATATTGAAAATGAAGGTGAATGCCATGGAATACTATGCAGCCATAAAAAAGGATGAGTTCATGTCCTTTGCAGGGAGATGGATGAAACTGGAAACCATCATTCTCAGCAAACTATCACAAGGACAGAAAACCAGACACTGCATGTTCTCACTCATAGGTGGAAATTGAACAATGAGAACACTTGGACATAGGGTGGGGAACATCACACATGAGGGCCTGTCAGTGGGTAGGGAGCTGAGGGAGGGATATCATTATGAGAAATACCTAATGTGAAAGACGAGTTGATGGGTGTAGCAAACCAACATGGCACATGTATGCCTATGTAACAAGCCTGCACATTGTACACATGTACCCTAGTACTGAAAGTATAAAAAAAAAAAGATTAAAAAAAAAGAAGAAAAGAAAAAGAAAATGAAGGTGAATTACTGAACTACCAGATGTGGTGAAATGTGTCTACTAACATCACATATTGCATTTCAACTGATATTTGTAAGTAAGATTTTTCCTTAAGGCCTCTAAGATAACAGCACAGTGAAGTGTGTCAGTCACTATTAATTATCAGTTTTTTGCCTGGTTCTCATTTGACACTTTTAACTCTGCCCTGCATTTTGCTGTGTCATGCAAGGACACTAACCCAGAACGTGACACAGAAGGGGTAGCTGTAGTAGACATGATTCATATGATAGTTTGTACAAAGTTTAGACCATTTAAAGATTCCTGCATGAGGGGAAAAAAAAATGGAAGTCATTAAGCTTCAGTCATGGTAACCAAACCAAAAATGATTTGAAGGAGGAGAAAAAAGAGGGTTACCTATCATGAACAGCTATGCTGATTATCCAAACTACATGAACCATGTGTGGAATTCATGCTGAATTCTCAGCTTAAATATGAGCTAATGTTGAAGCTAATTATATTTTCTCTTCCCATTGATGAGAAATTTCTCAGAGCAAGAAAATATCAACCGAGACTTAGACATGCTCACTAAGAAGCAGTAGAAGAAAGAACAGAGTCTGCTTGGTGAAGGAATAGCCACTCCAGAGAAGGAGTATGGACTCCTATACACAATCATTCATTCATTCATTCACTACTCATGAGTGATCTTCGTCCTTATCTTCCTCCACTGTCCACTGTCACATAAATACCCACCTGCCGCGCCTACCTGCTTCGTATTCCTGAGAGTCCAGGCTCACACACAGAGTCATGTTTCTGCAAATGCAGCCCCTCTAACTGAACACCCTTCCCCAGTACCCACCATGACCACCAAGAAAAATGAGTGCCTTCACTGGAAACCCCTTCCTAGCCACCCCCTCCCCATGAAAGGTGGTTACTCCCTGCTGAGTAAATTAATGAACCAGTACCATTTACCACATAAATTAGCGCTAGAGGACAAATAAACATTGGAAAAATTGAGGGATGTTTTCAGTGTAACAAAAACATGCTGTAAAATTGAAACATAAGGTAATTTCTGCAAGATTAAAATTCCAATAAAATCAAACGTGAGGCTTATTGGACCCACAAACAAACTCTTGACTAAACGTAGGCATCATCTCTGGTCCTTCTCAACAAATGGATAAAGAAATGCAGGGGATCCCAACATAGTCTCTGGAAATGATTGTATATTTGAAAGCTTTGCCTGGGGCCTGGCAAGGAGTTGAATGAGATAAGCTAAGTCTCACTTATTCTAATGATCCTGCTCCTGGCAGAAGAATGCATTGGGGGCAGGGGGTATCTCATATTCAGAGGTGGGTAATTACCTCCTCTTCCCCCTCTGCTGGTGCAGCTACAGAATCCGACATCAAGATTCCCTCCCGGAGCCACTTGTGCCACTGAGCCTCACCACCTGCAGCACTGCTGCAGTCCAGTCCTGTGACTGAGGGGGCAGTTATTCAGCACTGGACATTCACTGAGAAGAAGATGATGGAAGAGGCTGGAGAATTTCAGGAAAACAATGTATTCTGGAGGATAGCCTTCGGAACTGTGACACAGTTTGTCTTTAGAGCATTTCCTCCTCACTTCTGCCCCCAGAATAGTCTCCCTGGGCTCCCCAGCTTCTTCTTTGTGGCCCACAAAGGGGCCTATCCTCCCTCCCATCAACTAAATCTTTTTGTGTGTCATCCCCAGAGCAGCAGATTAAACCAGTCCGTGAAAATGTAAGTAAATGTTCCTGCTATCTTCCAGGTGGCATATCATTTCAATAGGGGCTTTCTAGAACTAAAGCTGAGAACCAGAGAAATAACCACCAGTGAACATTTCAGGCCTCATGAAGCATGACAGCAAAGACAGAAGGCAGGCAGGTCTTCCTGGGCCCTAGGGAATCACACCTGCATATCAGCCACCTTCCCCTCTCAGAAGTGGGCCAGCCCTATTTGAGGAGCCCTGGGCCAAGGAAAAGGCCAAGCTCTCCCTTCTCCATGCAGGGTACCCATCACGATTACACAACCTGTGCAACACCTGTAAGTCCCACCTCCATGGCCCCTGTGTCTTCCATTCTACCTCCAGAGCACAGGCCACCACTAAGCAAGGAAAGAGTTCTCACTTCTTTAACCCTCTCACAATAGAGATAAATGTCACACATAGTGCCTCAAACACAATTTGGCCATGGAGATACATTTGTACTCACCAGCAACTAAAAGAGACATGAGTTGCTCTATATCTTACAGTCCATGGTACTTTGTCTAACTTTTGTCATGAGAATTTACACACAGAAATCAGAGGAGTGGAAAGAAAGCAGATTACACTGAGTCACACTTGCACTAGGAAATAACACAGTGGCTCTCCAACGTCATGTGCATAAGGATGACCCAAGGCACCTGCTAAAATGGTAGATCCCTTGCTCCCACTACAGCATGCTGATGCCATGGATCTAGCGTAGAGTCTAGGAATCTGCCTTTTCATTGCCCACACCCACCACCACCCATCAATGTTTGTAAAGCCAGTGATCTATGGACCACTCCTTGAGAAACATTGAGACAGTGCATGCAGACTACTGAACAGAAAACCTGGTACAAGTTTTCAATGCTTACTAGCTAGCATTGTTACCAATCAGAATCAATCCCAATTTCAGAGATTCTACTTAGACTTGACCTTTTGCTAAGTGAAAATTGCACATGGGTGCGGAAGTATGGTAGCAAGCCAGGAGTTGTTTTAGTGCAGGAAAAGAAATAAGAAGAGGGATACAGTATGTGTCCTTCTAATAATCCTTTAACCATTAATGAAATCTCTTGAGCCCTAATTATCCCCTATTCCACAGTTTTCAGCAGCTCTGAAAAGATTACACAGGGGTATCTGAAATAATCCTCTATGGACCAGAAATTCCCAATGAAAAAAACACTCAAAATACTGCCGTTTTTATTTTTCTGCCTCAGATATGGAAAGCAAAACAGGGCTATTTGTTTTGTAAAGCAAAGCAGGCCCCAAGTGAACAGCGAGTTTCAGAATGGCTGAGTCCACCAACTTTGGCACAATATCGGAGAAGTGAATCTCAAACCTGACTGGCTGTTGTGCTCCTGTGAGTCTTGGCTATTTCCTTTTGCTGCCAATGTGGGCCCTCTGCAGATGGTTGTAGCTGAGTATGTCTACTTACCTCTTGGACTCACTCCTCACCATAAATGGGATGGCCTTTCAGGAAATCTTCTGTTTGCTTTGCATGCTCCTGAGTATAGGACAAAGCACTGTTGTGTAAGAACATAAATAACAAAAGCTTTGTTCTTCCAAACCGAGAGGGAAACTGTAGATCTATCCAAAATCACTTGGTCTTAAACTGCCTAAGGATGACAGGAATGAAATATTATTTTAGCCTGACCATCAGCATCCGTCTCTCAATCTCCTCTCTTGGCTTCAGAAAACAATGACTCAATATGGCCTTTTTCTGACACACTGCAGCCTTAGGAAAATACTGCTCCACATATTTGGAACTAGAGCTTTCCCTGCATTAAAATAAGTGGAAGTTATTCAAAAGCCCACATAGCTTTCTCTCTTTGAATCTTGGGCATAGGGACACAGCTGTTTGTACTCATATAATGAAAGAAAAAAGGAAACTGTGTATGACCAAAAAAATCAAAATACATTTTTTACTAGGTGCTTGACATGAATATTATTGCTTGATTCTCACAATAACCTCTAAGAGTTTGGTATTATCTTCATTTTCACCAAGAGTGAGAAAGATTAACTAATTTTCCCTAAGGACATGGAGTTGATAGGTGTGAGAGGAAACAGTTAAATAGCAAAGGAAGTAAAGGTAGGCCGAAATTCTAACTGTTAACATTTAAATGAACAACCTCCCATATTTCTAGTAATATAACTATACAGAAACATGATCATTGTGTTTCATAATCTGTTTTGTACCATTAAGTAATTTTTCACATTAATATATGAAGCTTTACACCATCATTTCTATTGACTATGCAGGATTTCACAGTAGGTATTTATCATAATTTACTATACCAGTTCTCTATGGATAAACATTGAAGTTATTTCTCATTTTCCCCATGAATATGCTTTTGCAGACACACTACATAAATCTATTTTTACATTTGTATAGTTGTCTTCTTAGGATAAGTCCTAGACCCAGAATTTCTGGGCAAGAAGATTATACATTTCACATTTCAGTATGTATCGGCCACCTGCCCTCCCAAAGGTTGTATCAGGTAGTTGTATGAGCATGCCCATTTCCTCAAACTCACAGGCACACCAAGTTCAACCACCCATTCACATTTCTGCCAAAATGATGCAGGGAAATGATAGCATTGTTATCTTTATAATCAGAATACTAATTAGGAGGGTTAGGTGTTAGGCATCTTTTCTTATGTATTGACCACTTGCAATTCTTTTTTTTTTTTTTTTTTTTTTTTTTGAGGTAGGATCTTGCTCTGTTGCCCAGGCTGGAGTGCAGTGGTGTGAACATGGTTCACCACAGCCTCAACCTCCCAGTTTCAAGTGATACTCCCACCTCAACCTCCCAAGCAGCTGGTATCACAGGCACATGCCAATAAGCCTGGCTAATTTTTTTATTTTTTGTAGAGACAGGGTCTCACTATGTTGCTCAGGTTGGTGTCAAACCCCTGACCTCATGAGACCCTCCCACCTTGGCCTCCCAAAGTATTAGGATTACAGTGTGAGGCATGGGGCATGCCAGCCACTTGTAATTCTTTCAGAAATCAATTAGTCCTATCCTCTTTTCTATCAAAGTCTGACTCCAAAATTAACTTCAAGTGCTTTCTCCCACCCCTATCTGTTTTCTCATTGTCTGAGCTCTGCAAAGCTGATGTGCTAGTATATTACACACTTTGATCTATTGCCAAGAAAACTTTGGCAACATGTTGTCAGGGCGATTAGTCAAGTTCTATAACATATGTTCAAAGAAGGAATACTGGTTTGGTCTAAAGAATAGAAAGCCATAAACTTCTCCTTGGTTGTCTGCTTCAGAAATAGGTCATCCTCTGACTACCAGCAGTTGTTTATCTGAAAAGAAACAATAATCCATTCAAACTTAAATCTTGTTCTTCTGCACAGAAAAGTTTGGATAATAGAAAAAAGGCAAGAACAGTTTGGAGGAACATACCCAGAACCAGTGACTGGAGAGGAGAAATCACACACACACTTTTCCATGCCCCAGAGTTAGACCACAAAGATTGTGCGGTGACTCAGGTTACCGATGTCTTTGCTCAGATGAAAAGGAGGCCCACAGACAGAAAGGAACTTGTCTAAAATCAACCAGCAAACAGCAGTCCACTGACTCCCTGGGCAGAGCCCATTCCACTAGAGGACCCTAGCCAAAGGTGAAGCAGAGCACAAGTTGAGTCCCCAGAGCTTAAAACATTGACTCTCTCTCCGAAAATGCCAGAATTGTGTTAAAAAGGCATTATAAAAAGAATACCCTCACCCTAGTCCCAGAACTTGTGCAAACGGGAGCTGGGCCACGTGGATGGCCGGCATCCTAGCTGCTAAGGTTGAACGTGGATCTGACTGGCTGTGGGCAGAGGACTTCAGGGACAATGTTAGGCTGCCCTCTTGTTCCTGTACTCAAGAAAGAATATGATCAAATCCAAACAGCAACACTGAGCTGGTATCCAGCTCTTATGGTATCTAGCTTTTTCTTTACAATATCATTTGTATAATTGCATTATTTTTTTTAATGTTGTCTGTTCAAATTTAGCGAATTCCAGGCTCTGAGCTAAAGAAAACAAAGCCTGGCCAGGTAGTGGTCCTATCCTCCCATAAGGGTTTCTGCCTTAGCCCAGTGGAGACTCAAATGTGACCAAGATCTCTGACAGAAGAACTGTACAAGGGCTACCCTATCCCATCTCACATGCAGAAAAATGCATGAACGAGTGGCCCCACATTCATTCCACCTAGGTGATCAGCCACCCAATGGTATTAGCTCCCTCTCTATAAAACCCTGCGTCATGAAACTCTCACCAAACCCAAACAAAGATTCTATTCTACCCAATACAGATCCTTGATGAAGCCTAGAAAAGCGGCTTCCTCCATATTTTCTCAGTTTGAAAGCATTTTTGTGAACTCTTTAGATATCCACATGGGCCAAACAGAATAAATAGTTCACTCACACTGAGACTTAAAAACAACTGGATAAGCGTATTTACGAAACTGGCTTAGAACACAACAGTGGTGATTAGTTTGTGCCAGGAGATGTGCATGCATTATGCCATTTAATCTCACAATGACTTTCTAAGGTGCTTCTTTTTACCCACTCTTTATATATAAGGAAACAGGGGAAACAATAAGGAACAGCTTATTTCTAGACTCAGCTGATTCCTCTACATAATTTCATGAACTTTCATTGAGATGTCATCAGCAGTTCTTCCAAAAGACCAAGGGAAAAGTCTGCCTTGAATGTTAAATGTGTCATGAAAGTTGATTCTTGGCTGCTTCACAGACTGACTCCCCTCAGCTTTCTCTTTGCGGGGGTTAAAAAAAAAAGCAATCTCATGCTGATGCCTCTCTTTGGAAATGGATATTTTTCACAAGAGAAAATTCTTTCCAAAACTTGGTGCTTATTTTAGGAGAGTTGTGTGGATTCCCAGCCATCTTCACACAGAAAGTCTTATACCTCAGAATCAAGAATAAACTCTTCAAGTAAATTTCAGCAACCCGATTCGTCATTAAAGCCTCCAAAAAATAAACAACAAAGAGCCAGACAGGGAGAGTTACACTGCTGGCCCAGACCATTTCTAAATACAAGAATTTGAAGCAGAGGTTTGAAAATTCTTATGCTATATTTCTCTCCTCTCCTTCAGTTCTCCTGTTAGCCCTCTTGGCTTCAGGGGTTTTTACTTGCTGATTCTCAAGGTTGGACTACATTTAATTGGTTTTGTTTCTTGACACATTGACTCAATTTTGATTAGCAAATTTGCTTCTTTTCTCTTCCTCTCCAAATATGATCAAAAAGAAACTAAAACCCAGGCTAGGTGGGGTGACTCATGCCTCTAATCCCAGCACTTTGGGAGGCTGAAACAGGGTAACTTGAGCCCTGGAGTTTGAGATCAGCCTGGGCAACATAGTGAGACCCCATCTCTAGAAAACTAAAAAAAATTAGCTGGGTGTGGTGGCCATAACTGTGGTCCCAGCTACTGGAGAGGCTGAGGAGGGAGCCTCTCCAGTAGCTGAACCCAGAAGGTTGAGGCTGCAGTAAGCTATCCATGATTGTGCCACTGCATCCTAGCCTGGGTGACAGAGGCCCAGTCTCAAAAAAAGAAAAAAAAAAAAGGAGAAAGAAGAAGACGAAGAAGAAGAAGAAGAAGACGACGACGATGAAGAAGAAGAAGAAGAAAAAGAAGAAGGAGGAGGAGGAGGAGGAAGGAGGAAGGAGGAAGGAGGAAGGAAGAAGGAAAAAGGAAGAAGGACCTGGTCCCAAGAATGGAAGAAATTTCCACTCGAAAATATTTAAGATTTATTTATGATGCATCTTATGTGATACTACATTAGAGAAATAATTCCATGGATTGTCCAAAATGAAATCTGACTCAGTGCTAAATATCTACAAGGAACTCGGTAAATAGATGTTAAGTAATTTATATTCATCAGTATGATAATAATAACAGGCATTTACAAGGAACTTTGCCATTTTCAAAACACTTTCACATATGTCATTTTAAATAACTCTCAAAATTTCGTGGAGGACTAAGCGGGGACTTGGTGAACATACACATGAAGTTTATATCCTGGCTTTGCCACTTAGCTGCGTGTCCTCAGGCAGCTTACTGAAATAATCTGAGCCTCAGCTTTCTCAGCTGTAAACTGTGAATGACAATTGTTCCTTCCTTGCAGAGTTGATGAGAGACTTAAAGATAATATGTGCCAAAGACACAGCAAGAACCTGACCCATGGCAGGCATTTGGAAATGGGAATTATTGCTATGATTGTAAGACATGCCTTATATAATTAACTCCTCTAACAGCTGAGGCAACTGAGGCTGAAATAGATTAAATCATTCAACCAGTCACTACAGCCACTACGATACCAGAGCCACAGGTTTTCAATCTGCCAAAGGAGAAGAGTTTTCTGTGCTGTTCCAAAACTCAAAATGTGAAGGTAGAATTATTGCCAAAACAGCAGTGTCAATCTCTAAATCTCTAAAATAGTTGACTCATGCTTTTGGAGGGAGCTTATCACTTCAAAGCGGTGATAAAAGTGTTTTGGGGATCTCTTGTAGCCTCTAGCACATGACAGGCAGAACTTTTTTATCTGTATTTGTTTCAGTTCTAGATTTAATATTAGTTCTATAACATAGTTGATATGTCTTATTTTCTTAGAATTTCTTTATAATATGTTACTATATTCGGCCTTATAGACAATAATTTTAGATCTGCCTCCTAAGGTCAGGAAATTTTTAGAACCTTACAACAAGGGCAAAATTCACTGGTGCTCTCTGCTGCAAGCCTAACTGAGCTTTCGTGAAATCACTGAACTAAGCTACTGAAGTTGAGTATCATTCACACATCCATATCTTTTTGATGATGTGGATTGACTATCTGCAGTAAAGATAGCCATACCAGCATCAATATTAACCCTCATGAATAAAAATGGAAGAGAAAGAAAGTGAGGGAATCCACGATACTCCTTTCCCCACTTACTTAGCAGAAAAGAAGACAAAACATAGACAGAGTATTCTGTCAATACGGTATTCTACCCACTACAAGAACACCAACATTGTCAATGTTTATTTGATACTCTGCTATGTGTGCTGCTTAGCCAACAACTGTTCCAAGCTGTTACTAAGTTCTCCCTCGATTTCTTTATTCTTGGCTATTATTTTCTTTGTCTTACTTTGGTCCCCTTGCTTTTTCATGTCTACATTCCTTTGGTATTCCTTGCATTTATATTCACTCCTTCCTTTATCCCTCTGTCCTTTATTATATGAAAGTGCTTTTAGAAGAATCAAGAATCTATGGAAATGTAAGGTTGTTGTATCATTATTACTTGTATGTTTATTATTCATGTCAAGACATTATTGAATGCCTTTTACATGCTCACTATTGTATCTACCATTTGTTCCTCCTGTTTTTGTCTTATCTGGTCTTCTACAGGTTTATCAGAATATAGCACATAAATATTAATAATAGAAGCAGAGTTGAAGATCATTCTGTTAACTTTTTTTAAAATCTGGAAGTATCCAGTGAGCCAGGCAACATTTGTTAAACACCATCTGCAAACACAATCAGGGTACCAAAATTTCAGAGGAAATTCCAAAGATATGAAAGATGCGTTTCTTGACCTTTGTAAGCCTCAAACCCAGTCAGAATGACAAGTCACATGACAAGCAACTGAACGGGACAGCTGTAAGATGTACAGATAACTAGAGTTCAAACCGAGAACCAAATTTGAGTCAGCCAGGTGCAGTTGATCACATAACATTTTTCTCAAAGTGAATTTTAAAAGGAAAAGGAAAGATGATAAGTCAAAAGGAATAAGGGCATCCTATCCGACCCATCAATGTTATTAAATCCATTTCAAAGCCTTCTGCAGTCTCCCGGGGACTATTCAATTCTCTGATGACTTTCCCATTTATGTTTTGAATGTATTATCAAAAGCTCCCTTGGAACTTAAGAAAGCTCTATTATGTCTTTATGCATTTTTTTTTTTTTGCTTCCATGATCTTGCATATAGCTTTTGTATAACTACAGCCTGCTTCTCTAGTTCTTTCAAGGTTTGTTTTTGTTTTTTGTTTTTTTTTGTTTGTTTGTTTTAGGTCTTTTTAGGTATATATTTGTAGCATGACATGTGAAAGGCAACGTTTTTTAAAAAGCAGTTCTGTAACATCTGCTGTTTGAGGTAGGTGGTATAGTACAGCAGTTCTTGAGACTATTTCATCCCTCTCCAGTGCACTGTATTGTCCCTCACGTAGTTTCATTCTCTCCACAAAGAAAGATCAGGTAACAAAACAGCCTCCGCTACACTGAAATGGGGAAACTAAAACAAAACCACCTAAGTGCAGTCTGAACTTCAGCAAGCTCCAGGTTGAAGCTGATTGACTTCAGTAAGCTCCAAGCTTAGGTTATAATCATTTCCACCGTCTTTTCCAACAGTCTGCATCTTGTTTTTAAAATTTATTTGACATTAAAATTGATGTAGTAGCTTTTACTTGAAAATTATAATTAATTATGGTTAGAAAAAAAGGGATATTCATTTAAATGAGAAGCCAGATTCCCAATCCCAGAAGAGTTCTGTCTGTTTAATTGATTTCTTCATGCCACGTGGGGTTTAAAGCCAGGTTGCAAATGGGAGAGCTCCCCTAAACGTATCTCCCCCAACAAAAGCATAAAATGCCTCATCTGTCTGCATGTAGGTGACATTCATTTTGTTCCAAAATAAAGGATACAACGTCAAAATCAAATATCCAAATAGAATGAACGTAAATCTTACGTTTGCTCAAAGGTGTGCTTGATCGATTATTCCTGAAAGCTAGCATTTCTTGTGAATGGGGCTTTGGAGAACTCCCTAGAGGAAGAAAAAGAGACGAAACACTGCAAGACTGCACAGACAGAGCAGAAAAGGTCGACTTTTTCACAATATTTCCAAAGGTCAATGAAGGCAAGGTGCACTGTTAGGACATTAGCATTACTCATTATTCTCCATGCTTGTCAGGACTCTCTCCCTGCCATTTTGGCACATTTAGGAGTCTTGTACAATTTGCATGCTTGTTTCCAATCAGGCAAATTTAATAAAGTCTCATTTTCACCATATGACTTTGAGTTTTAAACAAATAACACTGGAACAAAGCCTTTTGTCTTGCTGGTTATCCTTTTCTCTACCCAGCTCTGTCTTCTGGATAAAGAAGAAAGAGCTCTCAAACCCAGAAAGCATATCAACGTACATTCTTCTCCACTGCGAAACACTGAGCTGAGCACTCTATATAATACAGCCATGGGAATTTGCACACTGCAAGACGTGTTATTTGCCTGGTTCTTTTCATCATAGGTTTGATTTAGCAGGCAAATTTACAAAATTACAAATTTACAAATTTACAAATTATATCAGTGCTGATGGATACACCCCGAGGCCACTTCGAAGTCAGACCTTAGGTTTATGGAAATGAAACAAGCATAGTACTTCAATTACAAATACCTACTTTACATTCTAATGTACACATACAAATGTTCATCCTATAAATCCTGGCCTTGATTTCTGACTCAGTTAGAGGGTCTCCTGATTTGGTCCTTTGCTCCTTCCTTAGGGTGCCATTTTAATTCAGTCTGCATTCACACATATATAAATCGAGATCCACCGTCTTATCTAATACAGGTATCTCTTTGCCAAATGGCAGGCTTTTGGAGAGATTAAAAGTGATGCTGCCTGTCTCTAGCCCAGTCAGGAAGCAGCTGAAAAGCCCACACAGCCAACACAATTTGCATCTTCTTCATCAAAGCTTTCAAAGTACAGATGCCAGCCTGTTGGTACCAGGATGGATTAGAACATTCCTCTCCTCTGCATACTGTCTGAGATCCAGATGGCAAGCTCTGAAAGGTGGCTGGCTATGCAGAGACAGGCAAACAGGCAGTCAGCATCACTGCAGTGTCTACTTCTGTAGGGTATGTAGGAAAGGACACAGTTCCTGTTCTGGAAGAACTAGAACATGTATTCACTCACATGTACACACCAACTTGCACATGTATGCACAAACATGCACACAAACATGAATGCATACGTGCACACATGTGAATACATTCATTCTCATGAATACCTATGTATGCACATATGCACATGTGTTCCTGATATAATGGGAAAATACTTTGGGAAATCTCAAAAAGAATACAAATTTTTTAATTAATGCAAAAGTACTACTGAGGCTCTGAGGTTTGCAAGAGACTATTTCATGAATGCTTCCTCTACCTTACAAAATTAAAAACCAGGATAAAGAAACAAAGGGAAAAGTGGTAAATAGTTGAAAAACAGAATAGCAAAAATTATATTTCCAGCAGAGGAGAAAAAAAGGCTAATGCTGTCAAAGAAAAGCAGACAGAATTTAGTTGTTTTTTTTTTTAATCAGAGAAAGAACAAAAAGGAATGGAAAGCAAGAGAGGCCAGAGTTGCAAAGGAGACTGAGTATGAAGGTTTAAGATGAAATGACACTGTGGGAAGAGAAGGGCTTATAATTGAATTAATGTGAAATAACTGAGACTGCATTTTAACTTTCAGCCAAAATGAGTGATGAGACATTTTAAAATGTAGAAACTAAGAAACAAGGATAGGGCTTCCCTTAAGTAAATCATAGTTCAAGTGGGACAAAATATGGTTTCAATATTTCTTCTGATTATAAAAATATATAGTCATTTAGACAATTTGAAAAATACAAAAAGAAAAAAATAAAAAGGAAAAGAAACACCTGTAGTCCCATTACCAAAAGATAATCTCTGTCAACATGTTATTCTGTTCACACATAAACAAATTGTGATTATGCTATATATGCCATGATTACGTTCACATCATGTCTTGTCATAAACAATTTTTCATAATATTAAGTGAATTTTTTTTTTTTTTTTTTTTTTTTTTTTTTTTAGATAGAGTCTCGCTCTGTCGCCCAGGCTGGAGTGCAGTGGCACAATCTTGGCTCAACCTCTGCCTCCCAGGTTGAAGCTATTCTCCTGCCTCAGCCTCCTGAGTAGCTGGGACTACAATCACCCACCACTACGCCTGGCTAATTTTTGTGTTTTTAGTAGAGACAAGGTTTTGCCATGTTGGCCAGGCTGGTCTCGAACTCCTGACCTCAGGTGATCCACCCACCTTGGCCTTCCAAAGTGTTGGGATTACAGGCTTGAGCCACCACACCCTGCCTAGGTGATATTTTAAAACTGCAATTGTTAGACACTTTGATTCCTAGCTTTCATATTATGAACAAAAACGCTATAAATATCTTTATACATAATTTCTAATTACTTCCTTTTTCTAATTGCTTTCTTAGAATATATTATTGAAGGACAAATTTGGTATCTGGTGCAAAAAGTACAAAATGTCTTTTTAGAAAATTCATACCAATTTATACTGCCACTGACAATATAGGAAGTTTTGTTTCGCCACATCCTAGCCAACAGTGAGCATTTTATTTATTTAAAAAAAAAAAATCTTCTGCTAGACGGATAGGGGTACAAAATACAATGTCAAGACACCACCCCAAATAAAGTTTAGTACTTATGGTGCACAGTTAACCTCAGAATATGCACAGAAGTTCTTAGACTTTTTGGAATCATCAACTCCTTTAAGAATCACATGAAAATTTATGAGCTTCTTTCTTTTTTTTTTTTTTTTTTTTTTTTTTTAAATTTATTATTATTATACTGTAAGTTGTAGGGTACATGTGCATAACGTGCAGGTTTGTTACATATGTATACTTGTGCCTTGTTGGTGTGCTGCACCCATCAACTCGTCATTTACATCAGGTATAACTCCCAATGCAATCCCTCCCCCCGCCCCCCTCCCCATGATAGGCCCCGGTGTGTGATGTTCCCCTTCCCGAGTCCAAGTGATCTCATTGTTCAGTTCCCACCTATGAGTGAGAACATGCGGTGTTTGGTTTTCTGTTCTTGTGATAGTTTGCTAAGAATGATGGATTCCAGCTGCATCCATGTCCCTACAAAGGACACAAACTCATCCTTTTTTATGGCTGCATAGTATTCCATGGTGTATATATGCCACATTTTCTTAATCCAATCTGTCACTGATGGACATTTGGGTTGATTCCAAGTCTTTGCTATTGTGAATAGTGCTGCAATAAACATACGTGTGCATGTGTCTTTATAGCCGCATAATTTATAATCCTTTGGGTATATCCCCAGTAATGGGATGGCTGGGTCATATGGTACATCTAGTTCTAGATCCTTGAGGAATCGCCATACTGTTTTCCATAATGGTTGAACTAGTTTACAATCCCACCAACAGTGTAAAAGTGTTCCTATTTCTCCACATCCTCTCCAGCACTTGTTGTTTCCTGACTTTTGAATGATCGCCATTCTAACTGGTGTGAGATGGTATCTCACTGTGGTTTTGATTTGCATTTCTCTGATGGCCAGTGATGATGAGCATTTTTTCATGTATTTGTTGGCTGTATGAATGTCTTCTTTTGAGAAATGTCTATTCATATCCTTTGCCCACTTTTTGATGGGGTTGTTTGTTTTTTTCTTGTAAATTTGTTTGAGTTCTTTGTAGGTTCTGGATATTAGCCCTTTGTCAGATGAGTAGATTGCAAAAATTTTCTCCCATTCTGTAGGTTGCCTGTTCACTCTGATGGTAGTTTCTTTTGCTGTGCAGAAGCTCTTTAGTTTAATGAGATCCCATTTGTCAATTTTGGCTTTTGCTGCCGTTGCTTTTGGTGTTTTAGACATGAAGTCTTTGCCCATGCCTATGTCCTGAATGGTACTACCTAGGTTTTCTATAAAAATATTCATATACAACAAAATAGACCCATTGGAGCTCATCCTGGAACAACCTCAGAATGACTTATAAACATCTGACCTAAGTGGAAATTCTGGAACATGAGCTCATTTTAAGCCAGGACTCCAATAACTAGTTCGTGCGCATAGAACCTGTATGGTTTAGTGGGAAAGGATTCAGTTTCAGCCATGAGGCTTGGTTTTCAGTTCTAGCTCTACATCTAAACATGCTCAGGTCCTTGTCACATACTGGGCCTGTAGGATCCCTTCCATCTATAAACCCCCGAAGCTCTAAGATAATGTCAACCTTCACTAGCATGTTGTAGACACCTACTCTGTGGACAATATGTGGTTATTTTCTGTACCTAGGCTGGGTTCCTTGATGTTCAGGACCAGCAAAAACCTTCTTTGACTCTAGTTGATAACTGTTCCAGGAATACAAATTAATGTCAATACTGTTGATCACACACATCTCCTGTCTTCTATGATCAATTGGGAATTCCTTGGGAGCAAAAACCATGTCTAGGTCAACTTTACCTAACTTACTCAGCACATTCACCAGTAAACATCTGCTAAAATAAACCAAAACAAAAGAGGATTTTATTTAGAGTTTTGTTTGAAACAGAAGAAAATAGAGCGTCTTCCCAAGTCAAATAAAAGGAGTTCCATTTCACTTGAGTTGACTATAATTCTACAAAATGTCTAAACATGCATATGCATTGACCAACGAAAATGTTTACAAAGTTGATTCTTGTAATTTGTGGCGGTTCTATAAAGTCACTGAGAACACTGAATTAGCAAATACTGAACCATTGCTCCCGGGGAAATGTCAGATCAGGTTTCTGCAAGTTCTGGTCACAATATTTTCATCAACTAATCAATATATAACTTTGTCTTTTGTGTGTTTCTATTTAAAGATACTTTATTTAATATATATTGTTAATTCATTAACACCAAACACCCTGCCAGCAGCTCTATAACTCATGTCTGAACAAAGTTTATCTAACATGCAGATGTCTTTTTTTTTTTTTTTTTTTTTTTTGAGACACAGTCTTGCTCTGTCACCCAGGCTGCAGTGCAGTGGCATGATTTCGGTTCACTGCAACCTCCGCCTCCCAGGTTCAAGCTATTCTCATGCCTCGGCCTCCTGAGTAGCTAGGATTACAGGTGCACACCACCAAGCCCAGCTGACTTTTATATTTTTAGTAGAGACGGGGTTGCACCATGTTGGCCAGGCTGGTCTCAAACTCCTGACCTCAAGTGACCCACCTGTCTCGGCCTCCTGAAGTGCTGGGATTACAGGCGTGAGCCAGGGCGCCCGGCCAGATTTCTTCTTATTACAGCCTTCTTGTGCTTAGGTGCACTGGACAGCACTTCAGCACTATGCTTGGAAACCATTTCACGTGACAAAATCACCAGCAAAAAGCACAAGAATTCAAAAACACAGCATTAAATGTATCACAGAAGAACACTCACTCACAGCATGAAGGCTGAAACACGATGGCTGAGCATCCCTTGTTCACCCTCAGCTGGAAATACGCATGCGGCGTGGCTTAAATTTTTCACTGTTTCACGCTCATCCACAAATGACTGCAGAAGCGCCGCAAGGATTGCTTTCGGGATTACAGATAAATGTTAGCAAGTAGGTGGATTTGCAAACACATAATCTGTGATAATGAAGATTGACTATACACTGATTTTCTCTCCATTCAACTATTATTAGATCATTTCTCGCACTGGAGTTCCCCCTCCAATGCTAAGATTCCTAGGATTTTTTCTCTCATTTCCTGTTTCTTTCCCTTCACCCACCTCTGACTTCACCTTCTGCTGCTTGGCTACGCTTCTGGCCTTGCATGCCCACAGCTTCTGCCTTTTTCTCTCCCAGTTGTACCTGACCTTTTCTTGCCGTCTTCTTTCATACTCTGTCCTGCTCCACTCCTTTCCTTTTTTTTGTACTCAGTCTCTTAGAAGGCTACACTCTTTGGAGATACTTCTTTTAAAATTAGGTTACATTTATTAACATTTATGGGGAATGCTTGGCCCAGTGAGCTTCCCTGGTCCAAGACGGACCTTTGGGTATGGAGGATGATGAAAGGGAATTAATGGGGTCAGGGCTGGTGCCAGTGGGACCAGTATAAGGGCTGAGGAACCAACCCATAGGTGAAGAAGGAAGAAGAGAAACATCACAGCTAGTTCCAGCACAACAGATCCCATCAGAAGTCAACTCTGAGGAAAGATAAGGAGAGGCCAGGCCTTGAGCTAAGGGGAAGACAAAGTATAGGCAAGGTCCAGGCAATAAATGGCTCTGCAGGAGCCCAGGGAATCAAAAAAGAGCGGCGTAAGAGAGCCCTAAGCAACAGCTCCTGGGAGAACAGTGAGACATTCTCTGGCCTCCTATGTGCAACAATCCTCAGCAGCCCATCAGAGGAAGAGAACACAGAAAGGAAGAACCACTTCAGGCTGAAAGACAGGGCAGGAAACCCACAGAGATAGCATTCTGCAAAAGTTTGGTTTCCATCTCAAGGTTTCTTTCTATACCTAGTCTCCCTACCTTAGAACACTACAATGCCCACTTCTTGCTTTTAAACTAACTCGAATTCATCCTCTACGTCTGGGGAGACTACAGATGAGATGGTGTTTATCTTATATCTTAAAGAATGAATACAATTTTGAGAGGCAAGAAATGGCTAGAAAAACATTTCTAGTTAAAAGAACAGTTGGAAAGGACGTGATACCAATGGAGATTTGCAATTAGTCCCTACGCCGGAGCATAGGCTGCAGGAAAGGAAACAGGAAGCGATACAGCTGGAAGGGCAAGGGCACGGAGGGCCTTACATCTTAATGAGGCTGAACCGTTTCCCACAGACAATGGCTGTCTGTGAATGTGTAAATGACGATGGCATGATTTTGTTTTAGAAAGATAATTTCTGGCAAAAGTATAAAGGATAGATTGGAGAGAAATGGGAGGTAAGTGGTAAGCCAGCTACTGTGAAAACCCAGACAAGTGATACTGTGCTGGGCTCCAGCATTGACAGCAGAGATGGGGAGAGGCAGACACCTGTGCAGAGGCACAATCATCCTTGGTAACAGCCTTTCATATGCTTGAAATTCCTCCTGCCATGGTAGTTGTTTTGTTTTGTTTTGTTTTGTTCGAGACAGAGTTTGCTCTGTCACCCAGGCTGCAGTGGAGTGCAGTGGCGAGATCTCACTACAACCTCCACCTCCCTGATCCAAGCAATTCTCCTGCCTCAGCCTCCCAAGTAGCTGGGATTACAGGTGCCTGCCACCATGCCCAGATAATTTTTGTATTTTTAGTAGAGACGGGATTTCTCTATGTTGACCTCACTGGTCTTGAACTCCTGACCTCAAGTGATCCTCCCACCTTGGCCTCCCAAAGTGTGGGATTACAGGCATGAGCCACCATGCCCAACCCTGCCATGGTGTTTTAAACACTGCTGTTTAAAACTTTGTTGTTAGAGACTCAATAAATGCTTGTTTAATTAAGAATACAGAATTTATTATATGCTGTTGACTCCCATGTTCACTAAATATACCTATCTTGGTAAACTCTAAAGAATAAAGTAAGTTACTTTAAATTATTTATTTCATAAGAATCATTCTCCTACTGGAATATTATTTGCCAATACAATATGTTATTCTATGAACAAACTTAGCAGGTAATAACATACCATAGAAATTTAATAATAATAATAATAATAATGGCTGCCATATATGAATATGATACTAACTCATTTCCCACTTCATTTATTCTTAAAACAGCATTGTAACGTAGAAATTATGGACCCCGTGTTACAGATAAGGAAATTAATGCTTAGAAAGTTGGAGTTGTTTTTCCAAGGATACACAACTAGTAAGGAACAGAGCTACTATTCCAGCCCAGGTTTGACTTAATCCAAAATCCATATTCATAATTGTCGCATTATACTGTAGTGCATTTTAGTACAGAAAAAATATTTTAAAATATCAAATTTTCAAATATCAAAATTTTTAAATATTTTAAAAGTAAAAGCACTAAGTTCATATTTCAAGCACTCTATTAATGCTAAAAGAACTTAATATTGTAGGCCAGGCACAGTAGCTCACGCCTGTAATCCCAGCACTTTGGGAGGCTGAGGCAGGTGGATCGCGAGGTCAGGAGATTGAGACCATCCTGGCTAACACGGTGAAACCCTGTGTCTACTGAAAATACAAAAAATTAACCGGGCACGGTGGCAGGCACCTGTAGTCCCAGCTACTCGGGAGGCTGAGGCAGGAGAATGACGTGAACCCAGGAGGCGGAGCTTGCAGTGAGCCAAGATCATGCCACTGCACTCTAGCCTGGGTGACAGAGCAAGACTCGGTCTCAAAAAAAAAAAAAAAAAGAAGAAGAAAAAAAGAATTTAATATTGTAGCCAAAATACTTTTTAGGTGAAAATATAAGTCGTAAGTCAAATGCACAATTATAGACCCAATATGCTCAGTAGGAATATGTCACATTTAGTTGTTTTGCTGAAAACTGATACCCAAAACTGAGAATATTCAATGAAGCACAGCTAATCAACATCTATGTAAAAATAAAAGTGTAAATTATCTGGAAAACACATATAAGGCAGGATCTCTTGAATGACTTCACAAATGAGAAAGATATAAAATAATATGACATGAGATTCTTAAAGAACGAACTACTCCAAGTCTGTGAATGTCAAGTTCAAGCAAGATATATGCATATATGCTTTTTGCATTATTTTAACATACTTTTACATATTTCTTTTAACTTAGGTTTATGTACATTTTATGTTCCTTCTCTCTCCCTTTAAGAGTTAGAAAAATACTTCCTAGAATTGTTTTGACAGTCCTGGACCAACCCTTAGTCTATATATAAAACAAAGGTCTCTGTTTAATCACCAAATACTTGATTCCTTTGATCATCTGCATTCAATGTGCAGATTTAAAAATACTTTATACTAAATATCTATAAACTTTAAATGCCATTAAAAAATAGAAGTATGGATTTGTGGATGCATTTTTATTCATCCTTTGAGTTAAATATTTCTACCTACCTAGGAAAGATTTAGAAGACTTTGGATGGCATTGGAAGCAGAAAGCAATGAAACATCTTCAAATGCTTAAAGGAAAAAGAAATTCAACCTAGAATTCTATACCAAGTGAAAATGTATTTCAGAAACAAAGCTAAAATAAAGACATTTTCAGAAAAACAAAAGCTGAGAGATCCCTAAGCAGCTTTCATGTACTCAAGGAAGCACTACAGGTACTCTTCAGGCAGAAAGAAATTATCTCAGCTGGGAGACTGAGATATAGAAAAAATGAGGACTCAAAAAGGGGGCTAACTATGTGGATATATCTAAATAGATAGTGAATGTCTTTGATAATAATGTCCTGAGGGGGTTAATATTGATGCCAAACGAAAACACATAAACAAAAGTGGGTAAGTTGGGAGTGGTGGAAGTCAATAGAGCAGGAAAAGTGGAAAATAATAATAAATTTTTTAAACCTCAAGACAAAGAAAGCAACAAAGATTAAAAAAGGGGGCAACAGAAAAGATGAGACAAATGGAGAGCAAATAATAATGATGGATTTAAAAAAACACAAATACAATAATTACATAAATCATAAACATTAAATATTTTATTCAAAAGACAAAATGTGCCAGGCTGTATTAAACAAAGCTATATGCTTCTTACAGGAGACATTTCCTAAATATAAGACTATAGGATGATTGAAGGTGAAAGAACAGAAAGAGGTCGCTATGCAGGCACTACCCCAAAATAAAGCTGAAGTAGCCATGTTCACACCATGCAAAGTAGATTTTAAGACAAAACATGAATAGATGAAGAGGAGGAAATACATGGCTGAATTTACTAGGAAGATATAATAATTTTAAAAGTATAAGCTCCTAATAACATAGGTTTAAATTATTTAAAGCAAAAATGAATAGAGTTACGAAAACTGATAATCCCACAAATCATAAGACATTTTTAACACGCCTCTTGTAACAGATTAATAAGCAGGAAAATAATCAGCAGTTATAGAGAAAATGGGAACATGATTTTAAAACTTCAACATACATAGAACACAGCCCTAGTAATGGCAGAATTCATATTCTTTTAAAATGATCAAAGTGGGATTAAACTAGATATCAATAACAAAAAGACAACTGGAAAATCCCCATATATTTAGAAATTAAGTAATATATTTATAAAGAACATGTAGCTCAAAGAAGAAATCAAAACAGATATTAGAAAACATTTTGAACTGAATAAAAATGAAAATTCTACAGTAGAAAATTTGTGCAATATAGCTAAATCTAGCCTTTGAGGGAGATGTGTAGTCTTAATGTAAATATTAAATGAGAAAAAAAGCCTAAAAATCAGCTATCTTAACATATATTTCAATAAATTATACAGTGATAATTATATAAGAACAGCAAATTAAATACAAAGAAAAAGAAGAAATGAAATAATATAAGAATAGAAATGAATGGAAAATTTAAAAAATACAATAAAGAATATCAATAAAAAGCCAACAGATGGTTGTTTGAAATGATTAATAAAACTGATAAACCCCTAGTGAGCCTGACTGATAAAGGAGGAAATAACAAAAGGTACAAATACCCAATATCTGAAATGAAAAAGGGACATTAACTGAAGATCCTTCAGATACATTAAAATTATATTCTGAGTAACCTTAAGCAAATAAACTTGTTTATACGAAATGGACAATTCACTGTTGAATTCTGCCAAACAGATAAGGAAGAATTAACAATAATCTTACATAAACTCTACAGAGAAGAGAAAAATAGGAACCACTCCCAACTTGTATTATGAGGTCAGCACATCCTTTATACCAAAACCCAACAAAGTTATTAAAAGAAAAGAAAAGTCAAGCCAGAACTCTCTCATGTGACAAATGCAAAATCTTAAATAAAGGGTTAACCACCTGAATCCAGTAATGAAACATAGTGTAACTAAATTCAGTTTAGTTACTACAAGGTTGGTGACTAATACAGTTGGTTTAACATTCAAAATATCAATTTAATATAGTTAACCAGATTAACAGAATGAGGGAGAAACTTCTATTACATCAACAGCTTCAGAAATATCATTTGATAAAATTTAACGTCTGACAAGAAAACTCTTAGCAAACTAGAAACAGAAGAAAACTCTTTAAATGTAATAAAAGGTATTTACAAAAAAAATTGTTAACACCACAAAAAAAAATCACTCAATATTGAAATGTTACAAACTTTTCTTCTGAAATCAGGAAAGAGAAAAAGATGCTTACCATCAATATTTCTATTTGGCACTGGAAATCTCAGCCAAAGCAATAAAGCAAGGCACGGGGCCGGGGCGGGAGGGGAGGAGGGCAGGGAAACAAGAAAAGGCATAGGATTGAAAAAGAATAAGTAAAAATAGAAATATTCTTAGACAATGTGATTATGTTATTGAAAAGAATCTATAGCTGAAGTGTTTCCATTAACCACAAAGTTTAGCAAGTTTGCTGGAAAGAAAAATCAACTGTATTTCTGATACTTGCAACAGGGTGAAAATTACAAAACAATAAAATTTGCAACAGCATCAAAAATATCAAATACATAGAAATACATCTAACAAAAGATGTATATGACCACTGCAGTGAACTATTTTTCTTTGTGTCAGTACCACACTTAAGTATAGTAAGTATTGATATCAGATAGTTTTAAGTTTTTCCTCCCTGTTCTTTTACTTTAGGGCTATATTGGCTCTTCTCGGCTACTTGCATTTCCATATAAATTTTAGAATAAGATTATGAGTCTCCATTATAAGATAAAGACTGCTGACACTTTTATTAAAATAGCATTGATTTTATAGGAGAACTGATGTCATTATAATATATAGTCTTTCTATCCATGCATAATTTAGTCCCCCCATTAATTTACATCTTTATTTTCTTTCAAAAATGGTTTCTAAATTTCTAATACATGGTGTTATAACTTATTAGAATGGTTTCTTTTGGACAGTTGAAAAAGAATAGTTATTAGGAAAGAGTATAAGGGAAAGGAGAGATTATGGGTTGTCAGATAATGTGTTAGTTCTTGATCTGAGGTTTCTTTCCTTTTCTATTTTTTTTTTTGTTGTTGTTTGTTTGTTTGTTAGGATGAGTGGAGGCAATTTCTCAAAATGAAACTGAGATGGCCACAACCCATCACGTATGATACACATGATATGTGGATCGTGTGTAAGAACTCAAGAGGCATCCACCGGATGGTCCTCTAGATCAGGGTTTTTCAAACTGCAGGTTATGTGTTTAGCGGGTTACAAACCAGGCTCATTTTCAATAAAAAAGAAGATATTACAAATCATGAAAGTACACTGTACGCAATAGGTTGAATATTGTTTCATGACACTTTTGCTTAAGCTATACATACATACATACAAATAAATGTACATCTGTATAGACTGTGATGTGAAATCTATTTCTTACTGATTACAGTCAAAAATATAAGTGTCATCACATTATAACACCTAGTACCTACCATTACTAGGTATTTCGCAGCTATACCATTTTCACTTTTGCTCAGATTAAGCCTGTTTTGTGAATACTAAGTTTGTGACGGAATAGAAATGAATAAAGTTAATGGTGAAAAATTCATAATCAGTTTATCAATTTAATAAGAATTTATGAGTGAGTTAATCTGAGAAGAATATGAGAACAACAGTGTAATGAAGGTTACCAGGGCTCAGTATCTTTGAAAGAGGATGTTCAAGAACTACTGGGCTTTAGCTCAGGAAGGGCATTAGAGGCAACATACATTCCCTTTCTGAACGAGACAGCAGGAGCTGCAGAGGCAATGAGTGAAGATAAAGGACAGCTGTCTGGAGGACACCTGCCTGTGTCTGGCTCTCCATCCCTACCCTCAAGAACAACCTTAGCAATTTGCTCTCCCATCTCTCTGGTTCAGGACCACCATTTCCCATATGATGTCTCCAGTCATCCTTAACTGAAATTTAGGCAAAAGAGAGTAGGGTATTGAGAGGTGAGGAGAGTCACTTTACCCTAAGCTATGCCACTCAGAAGAAACCCTGTAGGTCAAAAACCTCCATATGTCACAACAATATGAAAAAGATTCAAATAATAGCAAAAATGATACCAACAATAATGAGAATTAATATTTATTGAGCATCTGTTTTATGCCAGACATTGTTCCCAGCATTTTACATGGATTAACTCATTTAATTTTCACAATAACACTAAGGTAGGTAATGCAATTGATGGCAGTGGTGGCCCATCTGGAGTGACTGCTGAGAAGATGCCGGCTGCAGCAGGCAAGGAGCAGCCAGGGCTGCATACTCCATGGAGCTGTTGGGAGCTGGGAACAGGCAGAAGCCCCACCCGCTTCTGAGTTTGAGGGGTGGGAGTCCTGCAGCTGCAGCCACCCAGCTGTGGGTGCAGACCCAGGCATTCCTGTACTCTCAGGGGCCGAGGAAGCCCTCCTACCCCCACAGGCTCAGAAATGCCTGCTCCCACTGCCCAGCCTCTACCTGCTCCCAGTGCCCACTCCAATTTCAGAGCAAAGTTAAGTGCAAGCTGGGGCACTGTCATGACCCAGCTGGGTATGCCTGTGCTCAGGGTAGCACTGACACACAAGCCCCCTGTCGCCTCAGCCCCCTCCAGACTCTGTGCGCTGAGGAGCATGGGAGGGGGGCCAAGGGGGAGCTGAGAGTGGCTCAATATGGGCCTGCAGGCGCCCCTCGGCATGAACAGCCTGGGTGCCAGGGACAGCAGGTTGATGGCAGCGGGAGGCAGACAGACTCCTGGACAGAAAGGGGCAGCTCCCAGTGAGCCACACCTTCAGGCCTGGGATGGCCTGAAGCCTGGGAGCCAGGCTGCTAGTTCCACAGACAGGAGTAAGAACTTATGCTGCTTTCTCTGGGCCTGCTCACAGCTGCCCATAGGCCAATTAGCACTCACTTCCTCTTCTCTGAAGCCCATAAAACCCCCTGGACTCAGCCAGACTGGGAAGAGGTTGAGACAACCAGCCTGCAGAGAGGAGCTACTCACTGTGGGTCTTCTCTCTCCTGAGAGCTGCTCATTTGAAAGGATGACCTGCCTGCAGAGAGGAGCTACCTACTGTGGGTCTCCTCTCTCTTGAGAGCTGCACACTTGACAGGACAACCTGCCTGCAGAGAGGAGCTACCCACTTCAGGTCTCCTGGTAGCTGTACTGTCACTCAATAAATCTCTCTGTCTTGTTTAGCCTCCAGTTGTCCCTGTACCTCATTCTTCCAGGATAGGGGACAAGAACTTGGGACCTGCTAAATGGTGGGACTGAAAGAGCTGTAACACAAACACAGCTGAAACACACCCCTTGCTTGCCATGTTGTGGGCAAGAAGAGGGAGAGGAGAGAAAAGACCTAGGAGCTCCCTGAGCCAGGGATGTGACACCCTCTTTGGGGATCTGTGGTTCCTGGTGTCTCCAAGCTTCCAGGCACCACCACATTCCTGGATGCCAATAGTGGAAGCCACTTGTAGTATACCTGGTCCAGCCACAGCCTCACAGGAAGCTGGCACTTGTGCCGGTATCTGGAGCTGCCTGCCCTGCTGCAGTTGGCATGCCTTGTTGTGCACAACGGGCAGCTCCCTTGTTCACATACCCCTTGCCTTTTCACGCCTGGCTCACCCTTGGCAGGCATAAGATCTGGGCTGGTAGTGCAAGCCCAGCGCAGCCTGCCCGGGCTGAGGAGGAAGAACTAGCCCAGTGGGCCTGCGCAAAACTCAGGCAAAGGCACCATTGGCCACAAAGGTTTCCGGCTGGCAAAGCAACACCCCAAGGATCCTGTGATGTTTTCCCCGTTTTGCGAGTGAAGCAGATGAGGCACAGAATTTTTAAGCAACCAGTGCACAGCCTTGCAGCTAAAAATTGTGGGAAATAAAGAAAGAAAACAACTAAGAGTAGGCTATGAAGCAACCAGGAAAGAAGAGGATACCAAATTGTTAGCTTGACAAAATGGGACTCTATACATTTTCCATTTGCCTTTAGTTAGAACTACAAGAGTTCATACACACACTCAAGGTAAATACATGCTTGAACTCCCACGGCCTTTACCTGACCACTTGTATATGGTATTTGTGGAAATGCCTGAGGTTACTTTTTTCCTCAAGAAAGATACTGTCTTTGAGGCTTCCAAACTAGTCTTCATAATGCTGAAAGTTGCTAGGGGCTCATCAGGACACTAATGCACAATCCAAGAGACTTTATCATCAGGTGACTAAAATTCACCCTGCTTATTTGAGACACATCAGTCCCCTACCTTATTTTGGGAAATACAGCAAAACGGCTGGTAGACAGATGGTATTTTGTAGACCAACAAAATAAACTATTTAATCCATGTCACTGGGGGAAAAACGTCATCAAAACCCCAAAGCCCAGTGAAATACCCATTCCAGAAACAGGGCTGACGTCAACCAGCTGGGTAGAAATATTGATCATTACATGGTGGTTTCTCCACAGAGCTGTTAAAGGAACTTAAAAAGTTTTTCAAAGGTGAGAGGAAATGCAAGAAAGAGACAGAGGGCTAGCTATTACTAACGAACTTGAAGTACTATTTAAAAGAGAGAGAACTTTCAGCCTGACATTTAGACATTGCTTATGTGATGTGCACAGTCATTTTAAAGCCCTGACCTCAATTCAGTAGTTTAAAAAGAACTCAGTTTCTACTTCCACCCTTTTCCAAATGCCAGCAAAGAACTCATTTCTCAGACCCTTTTCATCCGTAGGAAATCCCTGAGAACTTTACAAAAAATTTGAGAAGAAAAAGGTCAGAAAGTTAAAATGCAGTATGCAGTCTCTTTCCTTCCTAAAATGGCCATTTGGTTAAAAGCCATTATAATGAAAGAGTTAAAATTCTGCCCAGTTTAAGAACAACCAGATGACCTTTAAATGTGCTGGTTTGAATCCAATCACCTTTCAACAAGCATGAAATCTGGCACAAGGCGTACTAACGCACACCGATTATTTTCATAGTGTACATGACTGATCTCACAGCGTCCTGTTTGGAAAAAAAGAATAGTGTTCATTTTCCAAAAGCCAGACTTAGAGGCTGAGTGTCTCTGTTGGTGGGTGGGATTTTCCTTTGGTAACTGCCTCCAAAAGTGCCTTTGGAGGAGGCTTTTCCTTGAGGAAAATAACTTTTTCATTTTGTTTAAATTCTGTTAAATGAAATAATTTCCTCCAACTTTTAATACAGCAAAGGTAAAAATAGCTGGGAAATAATTAATCACTATCCTTAGTTAAGAACTTTGCAAGCCATATATGTAGGAGAAAAAACAAGCCACTGCCAGTGAAAGAGTGAAATACTGAATCCTACTTGGAGTAAATGGATTCAAAACCAATCGTTGAGAGACTTTCTACTCCCTAAAATGATTATTTTCTTTTTAAAAAGTAATTCCCATGAGATTCTCCTAAATGATGAGATCCTCTGATATCTTCAAAATATAGTTCAAATTACAACATTCCTTCACAGGGTTTTTAAGAACACACTGGATGGCTGTTTTGGTACAATGTACAGACATAGGTGCCCTGATCCGGGGACTATACCATGCAGCCAGATACGCTCTGGTCAACTACAAGACTGTGTTCCCTCTCACCTCCTTTCTCTACCTCCGTGGTTCCCCCTGCACCCCAGCCCACCCCATTTCCATCGCAGCAGAATGCTCTCCCGTGTCAGACAGTAACACGGACTACTAACCCCACACCTGGACCATATTCAAGCCAGAGTCGGATTTTCCTTTGTTGAATCCTTTGCCTGAGGAGTGAGACTTCTGAGATTCCCTCCCCAAATCCTTCTCTCAGCTCCTCGCTTTGGTGAGAGACTTCTGTTGGCCATGCCCATGTTTGCCAGCCCCTCTCTGCCACAATATTTGATTTTCCTCCTCATTCACTCTCTTTATCTTGTGAGTCCAGAAGACAGAAAGGTCAGGATCTCACAGCAATGTAGGTAGTGGCCCGTGGGTTGTGGTGCCGGGCCCGCACTCAGACCGTCACCCACCCAGCCACTTCTACTTTGGCACTGAGGAGGGAGGGGCTTGATTCAGGAAAAGAAGGCACCGCCTAGGTTGGGTGCTAGTCACAGACCATGTTAGAAAGACACCTGCTGGCCACGGCCCTGGCCCAGAAGGCCCCCTTAGAGATTCCCATCAGGAAAGTCTGGTTATGTGCACAGTCCTGAAGATTCCCCCAAAATCAAAGGATTCCTCCCAAAGCCCTGGCAGAGCAAGGTCATTCCACAGACATGCCAGGAAAGACAGGTAGCCAGAGTCTCCGTTGGCCTCCCTCGCTGCCCATGTCCTAATCTGCACTCATTCCTAAGCAGACCTCCATCACCGGTTTCTAAACAGCACTAATTCTGTTCCTTTTTTCCTACTCCAGGACTGATCAGATGTCAAGGTCCAGACACTCGTCATTAACACCAACTCACAACTGATTCCCCCACCCGCTTTGGCCTCACCAAGGTTTGGCAAGCAGGAGAAATAAATGTCACTTTGCTACCATCCTCTGCTCAACCTCCAACAGAAAAACCCACATTGCCTAAGAACAAAGCATGAAATACTGCTGGCCTACCCTGACTTTTGAGCTATTCTCCTTGCATATAGTAAGTGACTCCCCAAGCAACATCATCTTAAAGTCTGAGACACAAAAAAGGACCCAACGTCCTATACACTTGAAGAACTGCATGGCAATATATTTAGTTAACATTTTCTATTTTATTAATTAGGGTACACAATTCAATTGTTGATGTGATCTGTTCAGGCTTCCCAGCCTCTCCTTTCTGATATCATCCTATATACCACAACCTCCACCAGAAAAGCAGTATGGTATTGGGAAAAAGAGATCTAAAGTCAGAAGACTAGGGCTTCACTCTCAGCATTGTTAACTGAGTGACTTGGCTAAGTCACTGAAATTCACTGAAACTGCAGTTTCCCCTTCTGTCAAATGGGGATAACAATATCAGCCTCACAGGGTGCTCTGAAGGAAGTAAATGAGATTAATGAAAGTGAGCATCCTTTTAAATTAGAAACAGAGAATAAGGGAGAGGGGAGGGGTAAGGGGAGAGGGGGAAGAAAGGAAACAATCTGCCCTCCCTCACCCCTTCACACTAGGTAAAATAAAATGTTTAGACAGAAAAACCTAAAGAAGAGGATCCAAATAAAATGTTCTTAGGAACTGTCAAAGAGAGAAGCCACTGGAATCTCCAAATCTGGCCAAGAGCTCAGCCTGAGCAGCATGTTTTGAACTCCTGAGTCCATGGAACCCTGCACTAAAGCTTTGGGACTCTGACCTGCAGAAAAAAAACAAAATTGCTTCCCTCAGTTCATTCCCTGTAGTTTAAAAACAAGAGCAACTGAAAGGCAAGCTTCGGGAGCAAGGGGAGACAAACACCTCAGACCATTAACTTACTTTATCCCCATGGGAAATCAACTTCAGGAGAACATTTCAGCTTTCTATGTTCTTCTTGGTCCCACTCAAATGGGAAGTTCTGCTCAAGGCCGGATATAGAAAACAGGAAGTCAACAGAACTGATTTTCCTAACTGCCCAAATGCAAATCACGGCACTCCATTATGGATGAGAATTAGAGTAAAATGTAAACCTCTTTTTAAAAAGAAGTTCACATGCTAACTGTGTATAGAAAACATCCTACTCCAGGGAAGAAAGAAAGAAAGGAAAGATCCATCAGCTTCCTTCCTTAATAAAGGAGGACTGACAGAGCTGGACTGACAGCAAAGTAAATGTTACCGAGGGCAGAACCGCACTGCCACTAAAAATAATGAAGTGTCCCACTTCGATGCTGACTCTATTCTCCAAGTTGGTTCCTCTAAAGGTGCTTTTCTTCAAGGGAAGCAGATACTAAAGTGACTCCCCTCTCAACTTTCTCATTACCATTCAGACTATTTTCTTAGAGTCTCATGTTTGAAACTTTCAAGTTGAAACTCCAAGCTCCACCCCCCACATACAGACCTCTTAGTTTCTATCACATACCATCATGTCCACCTTATTTGCATCAGTCATAAACTCGGCTCATTCTTCTATCACCGCTCCCCTGACATTTGCCAGACCTCAAAATTTCCTAAGCCATTTCTGGTCTGAATCCTCAGCTCCCCATGCCTGCTGCCTGCTCTCTTTTATAAACATACTAGATGAATCTTTCCAGCATGCTGCTTCCCCTGCTCCCAAGTCTGCCACAGCTCCCTACTTCCTATTAATCACATCTGAGTCGCCTCAGCCAGCGGTCTTGCCATATCTACCTAGCTTAAGCTGAGTGTTATAGGAGAAAGTGCACTAGCCCGGGCACCAGATGGATCAGGTAAGACTCTAGCTTAGGTAAGCTTTATCACGTCATATAGAGGCTGTGTGGATTGAGGGAAATTATGAAACTTCTTTGCACTTCGGTTTTCTTATTTGCAGAATGAAGATAATAACACCTACCTATACAGTTACTAAGGATTAAATAGGATAACATGCACAAAGTGATCCTAGTGAGTTTCAGTAAGAAGAATGAATGCTTATGAGGTGCTTACCACATTCCAGCTTCTGTTCTGAGTGCTGTACGTGTGTTTATGCAGGTATTATTAACCTCATTTTGCAGAAGAGGAACTTGAGGCAAGAGACAGTAAGTAAAGTCACATAACAAATCCGTAGAAGAGCTAACCTTTGAACTCCAACAGCCTGACTCCAGTGCCTGCAAATGTAACTCCATGCTCCACTGCCTCCCATTTCCCCTTCCCTCCTTTCACTGGTTAACACAGCCTACAGGTCCACCTCAGTCCTGCTCATCCTTCCAGCCTTCCCTTCACATTCCAACTTCCCATGACGAATGCCATGCTGCATTTTCTCTCCAATCTCACCTGACGTCTTGAAGGGAGCAGTTCAGTTACAGCATTCTCTCTACACCCAACTATACCATCTCTCTACTCTTTATCTTGCCCTCACATACACATAAGCTTGTCATTGTTCTTCAGTTCTTTGGGTAATCTCTTCCTAGAAACTGCATTTAAAAAATATACCACATTCCCAAATTCCATCATGTCCAAAAAGAAGCATATTACTTCCATCAACACCCCAGCTGCCACCACCATGCCAACTCGCCTGACTTCCATTCACTTATCTAGCAAACATTTACCAAGTATCTGCCATGTTCATTTTGTCAATGAAGATGATGTGGGACTTGTTCCTCTAGGAGTTCACAGTCTAATGAGATCAATGTTTATACAGAAAATGTAAATAGGTTGTGATAAGTACTAAATGCATGCTGCTAATGGCATCATTGCCTCTGGCTCTTCTCAGTCCTGCATTTCCCACGTTGTATCGTGCACCAAAGCTGTCACACTGCCCCTTCCTCTTCATCTCTGGTGCCACCTGTGATTTACTTGCACCCTACCTTGTTTCTGAACTATTGCAGCCCCTCCCAACTTATCTCACTGCCTCATTCCCCTGCCTTTCAAAACCAGCCCACCTCCTGCTGCCCAATAACCTGATGTTGTCATTCTCATATTTAAAACCCATAAATGCGGCCAGGTGCGGTGGCTCACGCCTGTAATCCCAGCACTTTGGGAGGCTGAGGCGGGCGGATCATGAGGTCAAGAGATTGAGACCATCCTGGCTAGCATGGTGAAGCCCCATCTCTACTAAAAATACAAAAATTAGCTGGGCGTGGTGGCACACACCTGTAGTCCCAGCTACTCAGGAGGCTGAGGCAGGAGAATTGCTTGAACCCAGAGGCAGAGGTTGCAGTGAGCTGAGATTGCACCACTGCACTCCAGCCTGGTGACAGAGAGAGATTCTGTAAAAAAAAAAAAAAAAAAAAAAAAAAACCATAAATGCTAATGAACCAAGTGCAAAGCCCTGAGCTTGTCCAGGCAACATTGCCTGGAAACTTGACTTTCAATCCTTACTTTGCTCTATTCTCCTCACATACACACACTTCATACACCACAGCTAAAAGAGACTTCCCACAATTCTCTAAAAATGACTCACATTTCTATTTCCTGTTTTTCCCTTTGCCCACGCTGCCCTCTCTCCCTCTGCCTTCATTTTTTTTTTTTTTTTTTTTTAATTAACCTCTAGAATTCAGGCGCTCCTGCTCCAAGGTTTAGGTCAAAAGTTACCTCCTCCATGAAGCTTTCTCTCATTCTCCCACAATGTGTGAAAACCCCACTCTCTGATTTGCTTAGTTGTGCATTTGTGTATTCTACCTTGCACTATAGTCATTTGTATATTTATCTTACGGTTTCTGTGCTTTAGGAAAGGTACATTGTCTTAATCATCTTTGTTGAATACAGTGCCTAGCAGAGTGCCTCAAGTATAATATGTACTCAAGGAATAATAGATACATTTTTCCATGCATATTTTCTACTGTATCCAAGTGGAAAATATATCCATGTGATACAGTGGAAAATATCTCATGAAGAGAGATATAGTGAGGAAAATATCTCATGAAGACCAAAATCAGAAATCCAGGTTTTTTCTTTTCATTACTATCATCTGTGATTATTAATTTTATGTGTCAACATGGTTGGGCTTAAGGATGCCCAGATAGGTGGTAAAATATTATTTCTGGATGTGTCTCTCAGGATGTTTCTGGGGGAAATTAGCACTTGAATCAGTAGACTAAATAAAGAAAATCTGCCCTCACAAATGTGAGCCAGCATCATACCATTTATTGAGAGTTTAGGTACAACAGTAAGGCAGAAGAAGGTGAACTCTCTTTCCTTCAGCTGGGACATCCATCTTCTCCTGCTCTGACATTGGAGTTTCTAGTTCTTGGGCCTTCAGATTCTGGGACTTATACCAGTTCCTCCCCACACTCCCAGTTTCTCAGGCCTTTGGCATCAGACTGGGAGTTATGCCATTGGCTCCCCTGGTTCTCAGACCTTTGGACTCATACTGAATTATACTACTGGCTTTCCTGGTACTCCAGCTTCAAGATGACATATTGTGAGACTTTTCAGCCTCCATAATTGCATAAGCCAGTTTCCATAATAAATCTCCTCTTATGTTCCTATATATTTCCTATTGGTTTTGTTTCTCTATAGAATCCTAATAGATCATCTAATTGTTTATCTAACAAGTCTTTTCCTCCCTAGACAATATGTTAGGCAATACACAAAAATGAAAACACAGACATCTGCACTCAATAAACTTATATTCAGTATCAGAGAGATTAGCACAGAATACAAATAAAATAATGAGATACATGCAAAACAATATGAATGGCAAAATTACGGCAATTCACCACCAACTAGGTGCGTGACCTTGGGCAAAGCACACCGTGAGCTAAATATTAACAAGTTTAAAATGCAGAATCAGAGGCAGTCTATGAATTAATGATTCTAACCATTGCATGGCCTCCTTTGCTGATGGATGGCACATTGGTGTTAGAAAGTGCTTATGTTTGCAAAAGTCCATTATTGATGCTTTAATTCTAAGGAAATTATGTAGGCAGCAACTAAAGAAAGGTTCAAAAAAATCAGCTATAATTGATAACTAGACAATGAAAAAAATTAATTATCAGTGATTTATCAGCACCACTAGATAAATACATAAGGGGAATTTAAGGCCATGAAATGCAGGACAAGCCTCACAGGAAGCAATGTCCCAGTGGAGGAGATGCTGTCCCCTGGGCTCCCACCTGCCACCACTAGTATTCACCATATCTGATTGGAAATGTGTGCATGTGAGTCAGCCTCCCCTCTATGATGTGAGTGGCGACCTCTTTTTGTTCATCTCTGTATCCCCTACGCACGATGCTTGGCACATAGCAAGTATTCAGTAAATGTTTATGAATGAAGCAATCACTCATTGTCACCAAAAATTTACTGGGAATTTCACATGCTAAATCTAGAACAAATGATGTGGCTCCTATCATCAAATAAAATCTGTGAAAACCCTAAAACGTAAACTGCAAACCATGACTTGGTCTTAGAGAGGGGTCATTATCAAATGAAAACAACTCGGCTGCCAATAAGTCATTTCAAAATAAAATCCTCTTTTTGTTATTTCTCAAACACTGTGAAAAGGAATCTCAGTCTGCAGAAACAATTCACAAGCCCCTTCCTTTCATGTGGTCATGTCACATCACACAAGCCCTGTCATGCACCTCTCTCCTTCCTACCCTCCCACCAAAACTGCTCTCCCAAACCTCGTCCTCAAACCTGTGCCCTTCTAACCCTCCACCTTTTCACATGATTCTGTGTCACAAAAGCCCAAAAGAACTACTCTGGCAAGATCTAACAGTATCTGAAATATCGGGAAGAAAAATAAAATAAATAGGCAAAACTAGAACAATTATTTGTAGGCAGTAGAACAACATTCTCAGATCTACCATATATTATAAATGCTGGCCTGATGGCATATAAATAAAACTTAAAGGTGCCCAAAGAAATTGAAAATGGTATAAAGAAACAGAAGTGTTTAAATTTTTTAAGCATCTGCAATGTTTGGGGGATTTGTGATGCTCAATCACAAAATATTTATTAAGCACCTACTCTAAGAATTTGTTTTGAAACAGATACTATGTCAGGCATACTCAAGACTGCCACCCCTCCCCCTACATTTGGACATCACTAGAAGGACCCCATGGGACTCGGTGTATGGCGGTACCTAAAGCTAAGATTTATTCTAGTGGTATAGTAAGGATACACAGCCAGATCATAAGGGAGAGCCACAGGCAGAGTCTGAAGGATTTTATGTGCAGACTTCCTTATGCTTCTGCCTACCATGGGAGATAACATAGAGTACAGCAAGGAAAATGCAGCAACTTGTATATGATGTTTCAGTCCATGGAAGAAGCTTCTTTTTAGAAACTCGGTGCCCAAGGTTTTTCATGGGGCTGATCACATGGGCACCCTCTGCCAAGCACATCAAAATATTCCAGACTCCAAGCAGGCAAGCAGGTGTTCAAGCATAAACTGTGTTGTTTGCACAAAAGTCTAGGCACAGTGAACCACACTTAACAATTGACTGTTGACTGAGAGCCCTCCAAGGGCCAGGTTCCCAGTTACCAACCAAAGGCTAACCTGGCAAGCGGGTCTTTCTAAAGGTAGCAGAGTCAAGCCTGCTATGTTTACTCTTTCCTGCACAGATATAAAGGCCCAGTTTTTGTTTCAAGGCAATTAACATAGACAGAAATAAGATTTATACATAAAAATATGCATTTCTTACAGTAGCATCCTAGATAACACTAAAGCAAAAATTCCCAAAATATCCTTGAGCACTTTTATCAGCATCATCAGGATGCTTGTCAACCTAGCGGCTACAGCCCAAAGCATCCTGAGCAATAGAAGAATGGGGCATCAGTAAGAGCCACAGGCTGGGGGGAGATTACAGAAGACCTTGAATACCATAAAGAGACATTTGAATTTGATTTCATAGTCTTAGAAAGCCACTGAAGGTTTTATTTTTTCTGCACCAGATGACAAGATCAAAATAGCATTGTTTGAAGGTGAATCTGATTACCTATATAGAATATATTGAAGGAGGATAAGACCAGAGGCCAATAAACCAGAAGCTCAAAAGGAAAGAAAATGATCCTAATATGTAGGGACCACTTATTAGGAATTAGGCTCTGCTCAGGGTGCTTCCCGTGAATCCTGTCAGCCTTCTAAGGCAGTTGCTATTGTTCCTTGTAGCTTGCCAGTGTCATGCAAGTCAGGACAATAGGAAAGAAGCAGGGAATAGAAAAGGAAATAGATGAAAAAGAACTGAAAATAGAAAAAGGAGTGGCGAGCCAGTGCCTGAAGCAAGGGAGAGGAAGCCATCACAGGTAACTCCTGAACATATCTCCTTCTCTCCTACCTTTGGGCCTTTTATTCTAAGACAGGGAGAAAGTCATCTTCCAAAAATGGGGGAACATAAAAAGAGAACTAAAAGCAGAAATAGTCAAATTTTTCTAAATGAGATAAGAGAGTTGAAGAAGGAATAGGATGTTCCACCTTCTTTCTGACTCAGACAGTAAGGAGTGGGTAAACTAGTAGCATTCTTTTATCTTCACTATCTCAGAGAAATTTACGCTATTAAAATGGTTTCTTCTTGATTATTTCCCTGACATGATGCAACTCCAAAATCACTTAATAACTGAGCTACTCTTGAGACTAATTCTTAAGGTGTCTAAAATGAACACCCAAAAGCATCACAGTCCCATTAGGACACATTTATTAATCACTTGATTCCATGAAAGATGTTTATGATGCTACAGTGAGACACTGACCCTAAGGGCTTTAGAGGACACAACATAGAAATCTGCTCGATTGATAAATATCCATCTTAGTTCTTACTTTATAAAACCCAGAACTAAGTAACAAGACATGACAAGCCACTATCTGTTGCCTCAATTGGCATTTAAGCAGGAGGCCAAAGACCATTAGAACAAATTGAAATTAATTAATGTAGCAAAATAACTCAATACTAGGATGCTGATCTTATCTTGTTGAAAATTACTCCAGGATCTTTATTTGTCCTTAACGTAACTTCCAAGTGAGCTGCCTGTATCTTTCGTATTCAGAATCCCTATTAGCCAATTACAATGCTCGGCAGTGTGGCCAGGAAACAAGAAGGAGGAACTTGAACAAAATCCTTAAAATAGACCTTACCCCAAAGGCTTACGGAATGTCCCCCATGATTGGGGAGAATTCATTCTGATTTTGGTAACCAGCTCAGGTACAGCTTGCTTGAGAATTATTTTCCTCTAAGAGGTAATGCCAGGAAAAAGTTATATGAAAGGATCTGCTCTTTCTCAGGGTAATTTATGTATTTCTTTATATTTCAGCCTGCCTTGTACTTCATGCAGGTTGAACAGAAATGTTTCCTGAGCATGTATTGTTATAGCCCTCTCAGATAGTACAAAAGAATGAAAGAAGACATGACCTGCTTTCCAGGATTTTTACAAAAAAGATGGGATGAACACAGGTAAAAGCAAGATGAACATACGCAGGTGACTGTTTATGAACAGCAATTAAGTGCATGGGTTATGGGCATTGAAGGGCCTAGGTTTAAATCCTGGCTCCATTAGTTACCACTTGGAGCAAGTTGTATACTCTTTATAAGCCTCAGTTTCCCCTTCTGAGAAACTGGGTTGATAGTACCCATCTCATAAGGTCTTTGTCAAGGGTGGTAAGATAATAAACATAAAATGCTTGGCACATAAAATGAGTTCAACAAATGTTAGCTACTATTATCAAAAAAAATACTGTTTTTGTTTTTACTACTATTACTACTACTCCTAATGCCTTGCTACTCTCATCTATATTTTGCCCCATACCTTAAAGACAGGGAGGCTCCCAAGCTGAATGCAGTGGTCCAGGTCAGATAGAATATAATGCATCTCAGGCAGGGAAGCCAGGAGGCTCGGGGTCTGTCAAAAATGGCACAGAAGAGCGTTTCCAATGGAGGAGATGGCTGTGGAAAGGAGTAAGCAGAGCCTGGATGAAGTAAATAAGTACATTTGCTCTAAATGGCTTTCTGAACCGAGAAAGGGCATATGTTCACAGATCATTTGATTTTCAGAGCTGGAAATTGACTTAGAAATCCTTAAGTTACTTTTTTTTTTTTAATGCAGCTTTTGGATAGCCATAAAAATCTTATACCTTCCTTTAATGTTATTTAAATTTTTGAAGTAAGTTCAGTAACAAGAAAAAAAAGAAAGATGGACACAACAGTAACTTTGAGACAATTTTCTTTAGATCCTAAAAGACACGTATTTCGGCCGGGCGCGGTAGCTCACGCCTGTAATCCCAGCACTTTGGGAGGCCGAGGCGCGCGGATCACGAGGTCAGGAGATCGAGACCATCCTGACTAACACGGTGAAACCCCATCTCTACTAAAAATACAAAAAAAAAAAAAAAAAAAAAATTAGCCAGGCGTGGTGGCGGGTGCCTGTAGTCCCAGCTACTCAGGAGGCTGAGGCAGGAGAATGGTGTGAATCCGGGAGGCAGAGCTTGCAGTGAGCCGACATCGCGCCACTGCACTCCAGCCTGGGCGACAGTGCGAGACTCCGTCTCAGGGAAAAAAAAAAAAAACAGATACGTATTTCTTCCTTTGATCATGTGGCTACAACCTTAGCACTGAATCTGCTTGCTCACCACGGCTTTTCACTCCTAAGGAAATGCAGAAGACAGAGCCAGAGGCAGGATACTCTCCATGTCAAGCTTATCTGCTGCTTTATTTTCAAATACCTTAAGACCCTTTCACCCTGACTCTGATACACCCCATAGCAGGCCAGGACTCTGCTTACTCCAAAATCATAATTTTACAGACAAAGAGACAGTGAGACTCCAGTGACTTAATCTTAGCCACACAGCTAGTTGGCTAAGAAAGGAAATAGAAATCCTGCTGTTGGAGAGGAGGATTCAGAGGAGGAGGAGAAACAGGATAATGAAGGCTTATAATAACTGTGGGAAATCAAATGATGTCGGCAGCAACAAAGGGACTTAAGCAAAAAGATATTTAGGAAAAGAGACTTAAGCAAAAAAGGGACTTAAGCAAAAAGAATTTTTAGGAAAAGCATTCTTGCTGTTGTATGCAGACTGCAATAAATAACCCCTGTCATATTCCTTATCTCTGCACCTTTTGCTACCAGAACCTAAAATATATACCAAGAAAATATATTTAAAGGTAAAATCTGGTGTTTTTGTGTTTTTTTTTTTTCTTTTGAGTCGATTTTCTATGTATAATCAGTGATTAACCCATTTCAGGAATGAAGTAGAAATGAAGGATTTTCTCCCTGGTGGTAATAACAAACTTCAAGGCTCTATGGCTAAAAATACAAATTTCCTTTTGTTGCTTCTTTGTTGTGGTGGTTGTTCCTGAGATAGGGTTTTGGTGTTGCCCAGGCTGGAGTACAGTGGTGCCATCATGGATCACTGCAGGCTCAACCTCCCAGGCTCAATCAATCCTCCCCAGAGCTGGCATGTAGGAACGTACCACCACACCTGGCTAATTTTTGTACTTTTAGTGGAGATGGGGTTTTGCCATGTTGTCCAGGCTGATCCTGAATTCCTGGGCTCAAGTGATCCACTCACCTCAGCCTCCCAAAGTGCTGGGATTACAGGCGTAAGCCACTGCACCTGCTTATATTTTTTTCAAGGGCAAAAAATTACAAATTGAGCACTCATGAACTTAGAGTCTTTTGAATGTTCTCCAAATCAAAAGTCAAGTTTTAGTCCTACTTCCCCTAAGCAGAGAGTTCTTCTCAGCTTAGAGTTTCATTTCAAAGAACTGATGGCAAGGATTTTTCAGGTAGAGTTCTCATATTTGAAAGCTTCATTCCTTCCAAGCACAACTGCACGCATATTGACCTAATACAGACCTTTTGGTAGATTCTCAGAAAATGTTTGACGGTGACCTTGGCCTTCAGGACTTGGCCACCACCCTTAGCTTTCATGGCCTTTTCCCACAGGGAACCAGATGAAAAAGGAACTTCAAGCCTGGAATTATTCTGTTCAGCCACTTCTCCTGTTGCTTACCAAAGGCTTTGCCAATGATAATACTGATAAAGGGCAACATAAACACATCTGTGTGCGAGTTGCCATCTGAAATTAAAGTTAAACACACTTGGTGCTGACCAATAAACTCTAGTGTTTTTTTCAGAAGCAAAGAGGATATTCTTTTTCTCTTGGAGCCTTGGAAAACAGGCAAGAGTATGAGGTAGGGGAAACTCCAGAGTTTCTATATAGGAAGGGACTGAAGCAGGAATCTACCTAGAAGAGAAGCCTAGGGGACTTGACTCTTTTTTTTTTTTTTTCTTGATATGATTTGAATGCCCCCTTCAAAACTCGTGTGGAAATTTAATTGCCGATGTAATGGTATTGGGAGGTGGGCCCTTTAAGAGGTGATTAGGTCATGAGGGCAGAGCCCCATGAGTGGGCTCCTGATGAAAGGATAAGTTCAGCCTCCATTTGCTCTCTGTCTCTAGTGCTCACTTCCACCTTCCACCCTTTCACCATGAAGGACCCTCACCAGATGCTGGTGCCATACTCTTGGACTTCCCAGTCTCCAGAACTGTGAGCCAAATCAACTTCTTTCTATGTAAATTACTGTTTGTGGTATTCTGTTATAGCAACAGAAAACAGACTAAGACAATACCTAACATGATGTTTTGATATACATATTGTCACAAGGCAAAATTATAACAAATTTAGTTTTAAGATCTAATTGGCTTCTATTTGTGATTCTAGAATTCAGCAGTATTTTATTCTATAAATAGAGTGAGTGCTCCACTGGGCATGGCAGAACAGTTGGTTTTTGTAAAATGGGAACAAGGAAACAGAATAATAGAAAAAGGCAGATCAGTTAACATCAGTTTACTTCAGGTTACTTTTCTTATAAGGGTTAAAACAGTGGAGATTACCTTATTATACTGACTCAGGTTGACTAGGCCCTTTCCAATTGGTTTCTGTGACTCTTCTGTTTTCAAAAATATCTGGTCTGTTTGGAAATTTACCTGCTTTCTTAAAATTTCAGTTTAATCATGTGGCACTTAGCATGTGGGACTCCATTTTGCTTTCGTTTGTTGGGACCTAGAATGAGAGCGTCCATAAATTTGATTTAACAATATGCATAATGACATGATTACCACATCAAGCAAATTAACATATCTATCATGTTACACAGTTACCTTTTGTGTGTGTGTGTGTGTGTGTGTAGTAAAATTACCTAAAATCCACTCTCTTAGCAAATTTCCTTATGAAACAAAATATTATTAACTACAGTCTTCATGCTATACATTAGATCTCTAGGCTTATTTATTCTACATAAATGAAACTGTGTACCCTTTGGCCTCCATCTCCCCACTCCTCTACTTTTCCTACCCCTGGTAACCACCTTTTTACTTTGTTTCTACATATTTGAATTTTGTTTCTTTTTTTAAAATTTAGCATAAAAGTGACATCATGTAGTATTTTTCTTTCTGTGTCTGGATTATTTCACATAGCATAATGTCCTCTTGGTCCATTCATGTTGACACAAATGGCAGGATCTCCTTTTTTAAGACTGAATAATATTCCATTGTGTATGTGTGTACACACACACACACACACACACAATTTTTTTATCCATTCATCTATTGAGAGCCAAAGGTTGTTTCCATATCTTAGTTATTGTGAATAATGCTGTGAAACATGGGGGCACAGATATCTCTATAAGATGATTTCATTTGCTTTGGATATACACTAAGAAACAGAATTGCTGGCTCATATAAGAATTTTATTTTTAATTTTTCGTAGAACCTCCATATTATTTTCCACAATGGCTGCACCACTCTGTATTCCCACCAACAGTATACAAGGTTCCCTTTTATGCATGTTCTGGGCAACACTTGTTATCTCTTGTGTTTTTTATAATAGCCATTCTCACAGGTGTGAGGTAATACTGTGGTTTTGATTTGCATCTGCCTAATTAGTGATATTGAGTACCTTTTTATATACTTGCTGTAGGAGGCTTTTCTTGCAGCTGTGTTTGCAAACACACTGCTTTTACATAGATTGCATATTTATTAGGACGCTCCTTGGATTTTTTCAGAAGAACAGCATCAGCTTCAGCTGAATGGAGCTGATGAAGATGGAGGTGGTTAAGCCCCTAAATCCAAGCCATCCCTGGCCTCTCTACTGAAGACTAAATGAATAAATGAAAGGCCAAAGGGGAAAAAATGTTCAAAAATGAGGAAAATCAAATGTTTATGAGTCTGGTTTGGTATAAATCCCTGAAATCTTACAATGTTTAGACCCTGGGAGCTTCCAAACACAACCATATGAATAGTTCAGATGATCATTCCATATCCATCCTATGTATTATCTACTTTGTTCATATTCTGCTCTGGGTTTGAAAAAAATAATAAAATAAATTGCTTTTTTAAAGAAATAATACCACAAATAGTGCAAAATTCAAAGGTACACAAAAATATAGTGAAATATAACAGTACTTCCTACCCCTATCACCCAACAACTGTTGCATTTCTTGAATATTTTGAATATACTTCCAAAGCTGTTCTATGTATATACAAGTATATATGTGCATGTATCTTTATGTAAAATTTACATATGACATACATAGGAAAGTGGTTTTGCAAGCTATTTTTTTTACTGTGATCTACAAAAAGAAATAAACTTTCTCCTGTGTTCCATTGATGTAGCTATGTGTGCACCACTACCATAGTGCTGTAACAATTATAACTCTATAATATGTGTTCATCAGAGCATTCATGCTTCTCATTACTATTCTGATTCAAGATGCTTCCTAGCTATTCTTGCTTTTTTTTATTTTTCCATATAAACTGTAGAATTAGCTTCTCTGGGCATACAGTCCTTTCTTGCATATCTTAGCACCAATTGTTGTTTATGTGTGTAAAGGCTATTGATTTTTTTATCTAGCCACACTACTCAATTCTCTTATTTTTTTTAACTATTGTTGGCAGTGATCTTTCGGTTAATTTTCTTGGGTTTTCAAGGCACAGAGTTACATTATTTGCAAATATAGTTATCTTACCTCCTCCTTTCCAACTTGTACATACCACTCTTCTTTCTCTTATCTAAAAGTTGGTTAGTACCTCAAGACCAATGTTCAACAATGTTGTGGCAATGGCATCATTGTCCCAATTTAATATGAGTGTATGGTTTGCCCATTAAAGATGACCTGGCTTTTGAGGTAAGACAAATATATTTTATTAATGTGATATAAATTTAGTTTTACTTTATGAGGTGTTTTTTCACAATCAATAATGGATTTTAATTTTATAGCAAACATTTTCAGCAACCGTGAGTGTGGTCATATGGTTTTACTGTTTTCATATATACTAGGATGTTAAACAATATCAATAGATTTCCTAATGTTTCCTGAAAGGAAGGATATTCTACTGTCCTCCTGGAATGTGTTTGCTAGTATTCTATTGAAGATGATTGTATCGATAGTCACAAGAGACATTAGACTGTGGTTTTCTTTCTTTTTATTATTTTTGTTGTTCTGTGGCAGACTGACACCAATGTAACCTCCACTTTATAAAAAGTAACTAGAGTCTTTTCTTCTAGAAGAATTTTAAAAGCATTAGGTGATTGAGTCATTAAGGTTATGAAGAACTCACCTGTAAAAATATCTGTGCCTGATAGTTTGGAAGAGGGATAGCCTGAGTTTACTGTTTTTTCTATTGCAATTGGTCTCTTTAGATTTTCTAACTCTTCTGGGGCCAGCCTTAGAACTTTATCTTTTCTAGAAATTACATGTTTTATCCAGGTTTTTACATTTATTTGCTTGTGGTATATATAAGTACTATAATCTCCTTTAATTTGCTCTGTCTATAATTATTTCTCTATTCTCGTTTTCTTATATCATCTATTCCTGCTTTTTCCCTTTAAAAAAACAGATGGGTGTTGCACCATTATTCACAATAGCTAAAAGGTAGAACCATCCAAGAGCACATAACAAAATCAATTGTATAAACAGAATGTGGTATGTTACGTACAACAGAATATTATTCATACATAAAAAGGAATGAAGTTCTGATACATGCTAAGTGAAATAAGCCAGACAAAAAAAGACAAATATTATGTTATTCCACCTATATGAAATATCTAGAATAGGCTTCGTAGGCACAAAAGGTAGACTGAAGGTTACCAGGGGCCGGGGGGTAGGGAGAATGGGGAGTTACTTCTTAGAGGACACAGAGTTGCTGGGGTGATGAAAAAGTTCAGAAATCAATATTGGTGATGATTGTACAACATTTGCATATAATTAATGCCATGGATTTGTATATTTTTAAATAGCTAAAATAGCAAATTTAGGTTTATATTTTTAACCACAATTAAAAAGTTATCATTTCAAAAAAAGAGCATAGCAAACAGTTTTACTTAAAAATTTTTCAAACACAACTCATAGACTTTATTTTGGCATTTTAAAAATTTTCCAATTAATGAATTTGTTTTTATCTGTACTAATTTCTATTCTGCCTTGTCTTTATTTTAATACATTCTGATATTGGATGCTTAATTCATTTAATTTAATTCTTATTTATTACAAGTATTTGAAGTTATGAACTTTCCTCTAAGTACTGCTGTAACAAAATCTCAGTCTCTAATATACAGTGTTTTAATTTGTGTTGCTTTCCAAATATTCTGCATCTTTACTGATGATTTTCTCTTTGAGGCTGAAAAATTATATAGAGAGTGTTCTTTAATTTCCAGGAGGTAAGGTTATTTTTTTTCTCTCTTTATTTTTAATGTTTGAAGTTCTGTGTCGGCATGAGATAATGTCTGTACTATTTCTACTTGATGGACTGCATCGCAGTTTTCTTTGTGGCTTAATATGTAGTTAATTTTTGTAACTGCTCCATTAATACTTGAAAGGAAAGTTTAATCTGTCTTCATACTATATAGTTTGTTGTAAAGCTATTAAAACTATTCTTGCTTTTTTTCCATATGATTTCTCCATAGTTAAAAGATAAGAATTAAAGTTTTCTACTGCTAAAGGATTTCTGCCTATTCCTATTTTATGTAGCTTTGACCCCATGTTTTCCATGTCAATTTATCTATCATATTGAATTGCATTGTGAATTACATCTTTTATTATTATCAAGTTCCCCTTTTGTCTTATATTATGTTTTTTGTTTTGAATGCAACCATAGTTATGTCAGCTGCTCTTTTTTTTTTTTTTTTGCATTTACTTTGCATGTCTTTGCCTAATTTTTATCTTTATCCTGAGTTTCATTATTTTAGATGCATCTTACATATTACAAATAATTTGATTTCCCTTCTTTGTAAATTTGAGTCAATTGGTGAATTTGACAATTTAAACTTATCATTATGGTAATACGGTGAAATGTTGTACTCTCATTTATGTTAGGATTCCCTTCTCTTGCTTTTGATATTCCACTATATAGTCTATTTTGTTATCATGCCAACTTGATTTTTCACTCTTATTTTTTATTGTTGCCTGGATTCTAAAATTTTTCATTGGCCTTGAGGGCCAGTATGTTTACTTGGATACATCTCAATGTTGATTATTCTGTATCAATTTTTTCTGGGCTACAGTATGCCCTTTTCATTTGTAGACTCAAGTCTTATTTTATTTCTAAAGAGTTTTGCTGAGTGATATCTCCAGACTTCTTCTTAAAAGATACAAATAATGCATATGTTGCAATTCTTTTGTTTTCCATCTTTCATGTTCTCTCTAGTTCACACTAACTTTGTTCATTTCTGGTTATTTTGCTTATATCTTTTGTTTATGTCTTAATCTTGCTCTCCTATTCCTCACTGTGATGTTAGCAGTGTTTCTTCTTAGTGTTTATTACAATATGCTTGCATTTCCATGGTAGCTTTATTTTTCTCTTCTGCTTCCTTCCTGACCTTCAGAAGTTCTTGTTTCATTTCCTTCTGTGGTGGCCCTATTATTTCCCCTGATCTCTCAATTGCTCTGCTTTGAGCCTCTTCATTGTTTCATTAAATTCATTGTTCATAGACATTTATTTTGTCATAATTTTCTACTTCTTAATGGCAACTTGTTATTGGTGAGGATTCCTTATGCTCCCCCGCCCTCTTCCTCCTTTTGTCTTGTAACTTATTTGTATAGCTCCTGTGCTAGTTGCCTTTTCCTTACTCCTCTTTAAATGAAGTATGTTCTTCCTGATGTTGGAAGTGGTCCAGGGTCTTATTGAGAAGGGGATGAGCAGTTCCAGACTAGCGAGAATTCTCCCTGGTTCAGGGACAAACTCATGATGACAAGACTATGTGTGTGTGTTTGAATTTTTACCTCTCTCCGGCCAACAGGCATTGGCAGCTACAGAGCAGGAGGCAATTCAGCCTCTCTCCTCCACCCTGCCTCACCAGGACACAGACTGGTTGTAGCATTTCTGCACATTTTCTGCAGTTCTGCTTGCTCCACTTTCCTGTGAGGTCAAATGGGGTAAAGGGATGCTCCAGCTCTACCCTCCATGTACCTGCCTTTCTTGTGATTCCAAAGAAGGGGTGGTTGGTTTTGCCCTCAAAGTGCCATCTACTTAAGAAAACAGTTTCCTGCCAGCTTTATCTGAGCTCTGTGTTCCCAAGCCCTCCCTCCAGAAGCCTTTCTGCACCCATATTTGATTTTCACTGCATTGAGAGCCCTCTCCAAATATTATCTTTTGGTAGTCTTCAAGGTTTATCAAATGTGAAATTCATATTTCTGTCCTTGTTTTCTGGCAAATTCTAAGGAGAAGGGTAGAAGACATATCTTTTGTCTGACCTTTTAAATGGAAATCCCAATATTTACAAGAGGTAAAAGGAATTTTGAAGTAAACATAAACAGCAGCCTTAAAGTTGGGAAATGTCCTGTCAGGGGAACATATATCCTGCCAATTAGTCATGGAAGAGGGTAGAATAATTACTTGACTTTTGCCTCAGTGGTTAGAGGCCAGAAGAGCACTATGCAGACTATGTTCTTGCTGTGTATAACTGTTCCCTCGCCGTGAAACTTATTTCCCCCAACCCCTGCTTTCCGTTATGTTTGTCCTTTAGAATCCTTGGTACCAGCAGCGTCAGCATCACATGGCAGCTTATTAGAGATGCAGAATTTTAGGCTCCTCCCCAAGCCCCAGAAGCAGCACACGAATCTGCATTTAACAAGATCCCCAGATATTCATATGCACATAAAGTTTGGGAAGCACCACTGTGGCTCTCAGTTCAAGTGCCAAGTTGCTTCACTGATCAATCACATCGGGTTCCTGTTACGCATACCCAGAAAATGATCCTTCAGAGCTCTCGCTCTGTAACTGTGCATTTATTATGATAATTTTTTCCTCTTCCTGTGTATCTGTCTCACTAAACTAGTGCCAGGCTCCATGGCTTATCCCACAACCAATCAATATTTGCCAAGTGACTGAATTAATGTGCAAAATTCATATTTCTATCTGAGCATTTTTAAAGCCAGTTGGCACTACCCATTCTCCCACCAGTGGTCTCCCTGCCTCAGACTCATCCATGACTGCATCAGCCTTGGACTCCTCAGCCCAGCTCTCCGACTGGCCCTTCCAGAAGTGAGTGAGTAAATGAAGGAAAAAATGACATTGCTGAAAAATCCAAGAAATTTCATCATTCAGACCATAGTTCCTCAACATCTCACATATCTGTAAATGCCACAGAGAGATTCTGTTTCCTGAGTGCTATTTTGGAAAATATAATCACGACTTTTGTGTGGGAAGAAAAGCCACTCCCCAGAGACATTGGAGCAGACACATCCCCCCAGCCCTGGCCCACAGAGGGTATATTTCAGGAAGGTCTTACTGAAAGAAAGAGGGGCTACAACAGGACTGGATGGGTGCTGAAGATGCTGAACTCAGGCAATGGAATTGCTTTTGTCAGTTACCCTCACCAGGTGTGGCTGTGTGATTGAAATTGCCAGTCTCCCCTGCTGGTGGCGGGGACTGTTTTGATTAACCAAGTAGAAGGTGATGGTTTGAAACTAGTTTCCCAATTTGGGTAATTAAACCTCTACTAAGTATAGCAGGTTTAAAATGAATGTTCACAACATTGAAACAGAACGTGCTAATTCTAAAAATATAGACTCCCTTGCTGTGAAAGACCTCTCGGGGGAGAACCAACATTGAAGCAAAACAATGATTTCATCCCTCCTGCCTGTGAACCAATTTGTTCTAAGAGATGACGCTCACCACACTACAGCAAAGGAACCAGAGCTGTTACCAGACACTCAGGAAACTAATCACAGAAAGTCAAAGGAAGAAAGGTTTTAAGACTGAAACTATTCTCTTTGTGGGATCCTGTCCTGCACCAAATCAGGCCAACCAGCACTTCTTATGTCTACTCAATACAAGATACATAAAACTCAAGTTAGTGGGAAAGGAATTTTCATTAAGTCACTTAGAAAAGAGAGACATGCAAATGAGAGAAACTGACTTTCTTTGAAGAAAGTGTAAACTTTCTAGGAAGCCTCTTTCCTGAATAATTAAATCACAGAGAACCTTGACTCTCTGTGCTCTCAAGAGCAATTACATCCAGTTCTCAAACAGAGCTGTTCCCTCATCATAAAATCCCCTGTGCAGTTCCCTCTGTATAACAACAAATGGTCCACAAACCTCCTTCAAAGAGTTGTCCTCACTTGGTGACTCCACTTCTCTCCCTGTTCTCTTTTATCTCACTCCAACACAGAAAAAGCTTGTATTGAGGTCACATGCCTTCATGTTGCTCAATCCAGTGGTCAGTCCTTTCATATCAGCAGCATGTGACAAGGCTGATGACTCCCTGCCTGAAAATCTTCGCTTTTCATTCATTTGGCGTTTAGCCCACCATCCCTTCTTTGTTGTACTCTGACCTCAGTAGGGACAACTTTTCTGGAAAAGAAATTTAGAATTTGATTATGTGTGACCTAAACTCCAGTGCCCATGTATTCTATTTTTGAAAGAGTTGAATTTTCAATTATATTTATAACAAAACCATGTATGTGGAAATGATGGAATAACAGCCTCTTTTTTTCCAAGATGATATGTGCATCTTCAAACCTTTATACAGATGAGCTCTTTCCCTCCATTTTCTAAAACTATTAATTAGTCCTGAGAAGTGTGTTGCTATAAAATATTCTGTGAAGCATTTTCACTTATTTTTCTTTTCTTTCACAGAAAATAATATGGCCCAGTTCCTGGCTTTCAAAGAACTAGAGAAAATCTCATCATTGGTACCTCCAAGGCTCTTTGGTTGGTTCTGCAATCATAGGAACCCTTACGTGGTCTCCTGAGACATTCTCCTCTCTCCACACCCTGGTACAACAATACCCACACACCTGATGGCAGAGCTTTTAGGTGAGCTTCTCCATCTTCTGGTTTAGAGTTACCCAGGAATAAAAAATAGCTCCTGCAGCTCTGAATCCTTCAAATCCCCCGACTGGCCCTTAACTGATTCTTCCTTAGTGAATCTGCAGACTTTTGGATGGGAGACAAATATGCACAAACTATACCTGCAATTCAATGTAAGACAAAGGTTACCTGGTACAATATTAATATGTGCCCGCATTGGAGATTTTGGAATCTTAGGACTTAAAGAAGGGCCTAATTCAATTACCTCGGTTCCAGATGAGAAAATGAAGGCCCAGAAAAGCAAGTGATTTGCCTAAGATCTCACAGTGACCAGTGAAGGACCAGAGCTAGCCTAGGCTCTCCCATCAGCAGTTAGGGCTCTTCCCAGTGTCCTTCCTCCTCTACATGCTACTTGCCTTTCACTTTACAGAGTCCTATCTTCTGCAGGGAAATGCACTGATACAGTTCCCTGTGCTTTGATCTTGGTGTTACAATTACATCTCTAGAGGATTCTTATATACCATAGTATGTTTCTTATATACCATAGTATGTTTCACATTTGGTCATCATTGGAACTCTCTGTCTATCTGTGCTCTTACCTGGACTTCCTTCAAAAGAAATCCATTCATTAACAAATCTTTCAGAAAAAAATGTCTGCAGCATTATCAGAAGTTAATCATTTAAATCTAAAGGATAAAGGAAAAGGTTAGGCATAGTGGATTAAAGAGTTCTTTTTTCAACTGGGCGCAGTGGCTCACGCCTGTAATCCCAGCACTTTGGGAGGCTGGGGCGGGTGGATCATCTGAGGTTAGGAGTTCGAGACCAGCCTGACTAACATGGTGAAAGCTTGTCTCTACTGAAAATGCAAAAATTAGCCGGGCATGGTGGTGCGCGGCTGTAATCCCAGCCACCTGGGAGGCTGAGGCAGAATTGCCTGAACCCGGGAGGCAGAGGTTGCAGTGAGCTGAGATTGCACCATTACATTCCAGCCTGGGCAACAAGAGTGAAACTCCATCGCAGAAAAAAAAAAAAAAGAGTTCTTTCTTCCAGCTGAAGATAGTCAAGGGGGTTATTTTCTACTATCTTCCTTGGAAAGGTGAGCATTCATTTGTTTCTCTGGCACATTAACATTCTCAACTAAGGTCAGTGGACTGGTTAGAACTACAGGTCTGATTTTCTTCAAGAGAACCCTCAAGATTTCTGATTTTACTTTCTTCCAAAGGAAATGTGTATTTTTTCCTCAAGTAATGATCTTCAGGGGTATATTCCCCCTAAGTAATAGGTTAGCAAATTCTGTGAGCTTCAGAACATCAACTTTATCTGTGCCTAAGTCTCCAGATTTTCATAATGAACAATTTTGGTGATTTCTTGGCTACTAAACTGCTTTTTACATGAACGTGTTTGATTATGGGGAAACTAATACTGCAGATGAACAAAAATGAGATTTCTATCCCTTTCCTCCAATTCTTTTGGCCTAAACATATCTCTTTTACTCCATGAAACACAACTGAAGACTAATTCTTTTGCAATGCAGAGGTGAGCCTTCCAGCCCCAGACCTGGCCACACCCATCAAAAAGACTTTTTTATTGATGTAGTTAATCATTTGTATATTTATGAATTCTTTGGATTATTTGTGCTTTCTCAAGGGATATGTCACATTTATTTCTTCATACTCACAGACCTAGCATAGAGTAGTTAGTCGGTAAACATTTCTTGTGTTAAATTGTTGACTTTTCTTCACTTTTTATGGAACTTAATCTTCTGGCTCAAAAAGGAACCTGAAATGGTCTTACAGTGGCCTGATCGTACTGTTCCACACTATATGTGTAGAGTAGATAAAGGCAGAAGGCAGGGCCCATTTATGCTTTTGAAACAAATGTAGTGAGCATGAATTTGTTTCACAATCCACAGGTACCTGAAATACCATATTTCTTTACCTTTTACAAATCTAATTCCAAGTGAATAAGCCTCTCCCATTCGGGCTGACAGAAAACCCAAACTCAGTCATTCTCTGGCCGCCATCACCAAGATGAGAAGACTGAGGCTTGTGAAATCTATTTGGGGAAGGGCCTCTGGTCTGTCCCACAATCTTGAATCACAGAACCTTGAAATACATTATCCACCCCCAAGTGATTTATTCCATGGTGGATGATGCTGTTGCTCACTGAAAAACAGATTGCACTGGAGTCTTTGCTCTGCCTCTCAAAGCCACAGTATTTATCTATAGGTGCCACAATCAGGGATCTTAGCACTCCAACATGCTTCATGGTTAGACTTCTCCCCTTCAACTTTCTAGTCCTCCCTAAACATCAATCCAGTGAAGTAGCTCCAGAAGCACAGATCTAGGTAACAAAAGCATCTCAACTCTCTCCTGGGACAAGGGACACTCAGACTTCTGCAGAAAACCCTCTAGCTACCCTTCAGTTGATATAGATGGAGAATAAAGACAGAGAAAATAAAAGAGAATATATACATTTTTTTTATCATTTCATGCCACCACAGAATAAGCTGTTTTCACTGGTTACCACATTCATGCTTAAAGATTTGGTAAATACAACTATGAAATTATTTTATAATAGAAAAAAATGTAGGAAAGATTTTTTTTTTCTTGTGTTCTTTCTTTTGTTCTTTTTTTGGTCATTTGGAGATGGCAACAGAGCAATTCGCAGGTTCAAGAATTTATACACAAAGGTGAAAGGCTTTTTGAAACAACCAGAGTTTTCTTTCAAGTCTAACTTCTAACTAAAAAAAGAACAATTCAAAGAATTGGAGACAATTAATGAGGAAGATGTGTGGCCAGGAAAATTATATTTCAGCAGTATGAAAGGGTTGATCTGCTTCTCCCACTCCACAATTCTCAAAATAATGTAAACTATCATCTTTTTTTAGATGGGAAAAAGTCATGTTCACAATAAGCAGACTTCATTTCCTCCTGTTTCAGCATCTGCTTTCTTGACCTGTCCTCCAATTCCGCATATTTGAACCAGATTGATTGAGGGACATTGGGATGATTTCTAAAGTCTTCCTGCATGGCATCTCACAGTTTTTCAGATAAATTACTCAGAAAGTTAGACTTGAAAGAAAACTCTGGTTGTTTCAAAAGCCTTTCACCTTTGTGTATAAATTCTTGAACCTGCCAATTGCTCTGTTGCCATCTCCAAATGACCATAACTCATTCATAATCTAAAAGTTTGTATAACTTGAGGATTTTTCTAGGATAAACTACATAAAGCACACTCTTAACTTCTAAAATTTGACGAGTGTTTTATGCTGTGTTTACTTTTTCCATGGGAGCGAGAAAGAAATCTAGCATGTCTGACACTTTTAAGAGTTGTGCTTGTTTCGTGTTCTGAATCCAATACAGATGTTGAAAGTTCAAGAGAAAATGCTTAAAAGGAAGTGGTTAGGAATGTCTATTTATACCACAGATAATTAAATTTATAGTACACGTGATATATAATAAATATCTCATGTATAACTGCTAGAATGTAAGTAGTCAATTTTCAAATAGGCATCTATTTTCAATTTTAGCTATTTTAAACCTATCAGTATTTATTAAAAGATGGGAAATGAGTTGTGAGATATAATATGTTCTCCATTTTTTACTATACTACCCTTTTATAAGCAGAATGCCAGCTCTTTGTTTATTGTCTTCAGGGACAGGTAAATTGAGGCAAAAAGCAGACAAGTTCTATGGGATTCGCTGGCACTGATTTCCCAGGATGGCAAAGTGCTAAGAACTAAACCTTTAAAGCTAACAAAATGTACTGATGTCTTTACTAAGTATCCAAGACCAACAAGAATTTCCCATCTCACCCTACCACCACCCAGAAGAGGAGCACAGAGATGAGGGAGAGAGTGGCTGCATCTGGCATCCAGCCAGAGGAGTCCGTGCAGGGATTCTGGATCCCTCTTCCTCCACCCCGCTGCCCTTCCCCCTCCACCCCAGCATTTTGGAGAAGAAACTGTAATGATGCAGCTCCCTCAAGTGTCACATGAACATAGTGGAAACAGCCTCCGAGGTAAATATGCCATGCAGACAGAAACAGGCTCAACAGCAATGTATGAGGTCCAAAGACCAGGACCAAAGGGAAAAGCAATCATCTCACCGGACACCTGCCCAGGACCAGATGCATCATCTCCAACATTAGCTACCTCCATAGAACCTGGACTCAAGGTGTGAAATAAAGGTTAATGGGAAACTGCAGGAGTCAAAAGGAGGGGGCAGGATTATTGAGGATTCAGGCCATTTAGAAATGAAAGTTTGGATCACTCCCCAGACAAAGAACCCTGACCATCTAAGGGCAATGGAAATATAGAATAGGCAGTAGAAGAAGGATGCCATAGACACCAACTATAGCCTTTCAATCAATTACAAAAATGAGAATTCTGATAGTTTTGTGTATTTCCTTTTTGCATGTGATGTATATGAGTGTATTTTTATATATTAACAATTTTCCTTTTTCTCTCCTTCTCATTATTTTATGAAAGCTTTTGAATGTAAACTCTACAATTTAGCCTTTAGGTAACAGAATATTCAGTGGGACTTTGATTTGAGGAGTATTTAAGACAGTCAGCTGAGACTACGATGACTGTTGGAAATGTGTGTCTCCTCATTTGGGGAAAGGGATGAGAACTCTGCACTTCTCCGAAGAACAGAGTTGACTCTGTGTTATACAGAGTTCAAATATATATATAATCATGCATATGGAAGCTAAGAAGCCAAAGGAGTTGACTGAGAGTTACCAATATATTGCCTCTCAGCTCCAAATCCACCCTTCTTTGCTCTGTTCCATAATACTAATCTGGCTCCTTGGTCAGCCAGTGCAATGTCATGTGTTGTTGGTAGAGTGTAGGAAAAACATTACAAGGTATAGCAAAGGGGTCAGGTGCAGTGGCTCATGCTTGTAATCACAGCCCTCTGGGAAGCAGAGGCAGGAGGATCACCTGAGGCCAGGAGTTTGAGACCAGCCTGGACAACATGGTAAAACCCCATCTCTAGTACAAATACAAAATTAGCTGGGCATGGTGGCACGCATCTGTAATCCCAGCTACTTGGAAGGCTGAGGCAAGAGATTCACTAGAGGAGGCAGAGGTTGCAGTGAGCCGAGATCGCGTCATTGCACTCCAGCTAGGGAAAAAAGGCAAAACTCTGTCATAAATAAATAAATAAATAAATAAATAAATAAATAAATAAATAAAATAAAACAAAGTGTAGCAAAGAAAGGATCATTCCTTCTTGATTCTTCCTGGTTCTTCTTACCTGTGGCCGCCACCAGTGGTATATGGGAGAGTCACCCTACAGTGAGTTTCACCAGCACCAAGTGAGGGCTTCCTATTGAGTTTTATTGTCATCCAAACAGGCAATTTCCTTGCCAGCGGTACGCAGGAGAGCCAGTGGTGACCACCTTCCAGTGGGTTTTGCCAGCACCTTAGAAGGCACTTTTCTGACCACAGTGCTGATCCACTGACACCCAACAGCCAGCACCCTACTCACCAGGCCTGGTCTATGGCACCTCAAGGAACTTTTCTATCCTGGGGACCACAGCCCCACCCTCTTCAACAAGGTCTGAATCTCAGCCTTGAGGGGAAAGGCTGAGGAGAAAGACCCTTCCATGTTTGTTCTTTCTTGGGTATCCTCCCTCAGTCCTAGAAGTAGCAGCTCCTCCCAATGTTTGGTATTTCTGTGTTATTTAGCATGTAATTTACCCCTTTTGTAGTTAATCACATTTTACCAGTTAATAATTCTTTATAGTAAGTTTTCCCTCTTTGAATTACTATCTCTCACCAAACACCTACTTCTATATCCTCATCAGACACTGAGTGACACAACGCCCTTCAGAAAAGAATCCCTTTTCCCCTGCCCTTCATAATGAAAACTCTCAACAAATTAGGTATAGCAGGAACATACCCTAACATAATAAAGGCCATATATGGCAAGCCCACAGCTAACATCATACTGAATGGGGAATAACTGAAAGCCTTTCCTCTAAGAACTAGAATAAGACAAGGATGCCTACTCTCACCACTCTTATTCGGCATTATACTGGAAGTCCTAGCGAGACTTTCTCTTTCCAGAAAGAGAAAGAAATGAAAGGCATTCAAACTGGAAAACAGGATGCCAGCCAGGTGTGGTGGCTCAAGCCTGTAATCCCAGCACTTTGGGAGGTTGAGGTGGGCAGATCGCTTGAACCCAGGAGTTCAAGTCCAGACTAGACAACATGATGAAACCCTGTCTCTATGAAAAATACAAAAATTAGCCAGGCATGGTGGCACACACCTGTAGTCCCAGCTACTCAGGAGGCTGAGGTGAGAGGATCACTTGAGCCTGGGAAATAGAGGATGCGGTGAGCCAAGATCACACCAGAGCACTCCAGCCTGGGTGACAGAGAGATTCCAATTAAAAAAAAATGAAGAAGCCAAATTGTCTCTCCTTCAGATGATATGATTTTATGCATAGAAAAACCTAAAAACTCCACCAAAAAATCCTCTTGGAACTGGTAAACAAATTCAATAATGTTACAAGACACAAAATCAATATAAAAAAATCAGTTGTGTTTTTATACACCAGTAACCAACTAACTGAAACAGAAACCAAGAAAGCAACCTCATTTAGAACTTCAAAAAATCCTCAGGGATAAATTTAGCCAAGGAGGTGGAAGATTTCTACAAAAAACAAAACAAAACAAAACAAAAAACACTACACCTGATGAACGAAATTGAGGAGGATACCAAAAACTGAAAGACATAGTATGCTCATAATTGGAACAATTAATATTGTTAAAAATGACTATACTACCCAAGGCAAGCTACAGATTTAATACAATTCCTATCAAGATACTAATGACATTCTTCGAATCAATAGAAAAAAACAATCCTAGAATTCGTATAGAACCATAAAAGAGTCCAAATAGGAGCAATACTCAGTAAAAAGAACAAAGCTGAAGGCATCACACTAACACATTTCAGAATATACTACAAAGCTCTAGTAACCAAAACACTATGCTATTGGTATAAAAACAGATACATAGACCAATGGAACAGAATAGAGAATCCAGAAATAAATTCATACATTTACAGCCAGGCAATTTTTGACAAAGTTGCCAGGAACATACACTGGGGAAAGGACATTTTTTTCGATAAATCGTGCTAAGAAAACTGGATATTCACATGCAGAAGAATGAAACCAGACCTCTATCTCTCACCATGTATAAAAATCAACTCAAAATGAATTAAAGAATTGAATATGGGACCTGAAACTATAAAACTACTAAAAGAAAACATAGGGAACATGCTTCAAGATATTGAGCTAGGCAAAGATTTTGTGGCTAAGACCTCAAAAGCAGAGGCAACCAAAAGAAAAATAGACAAATGGAACTACAGTAAACTAAAAAGCTTCTGCACAGGAAAGGAAACAATCAATAGAGTGAAGAGATAACATGTACAATGGGGAAAAAATTGCTAACTATTCATCTAACAAGGGACTAATATCCAGAATATACACAGAACTCAAACAACTCGATAGCAAAGAATTAAATAATCTCACTAAAAAGTGAGCAAAGGACATGAATAGACGATTCTAAAAAAACAAACAAACAAATGGCTAACAGGTTTAGGAAAAACTGCTCAACATCACTACTCATCAGGAAAATACAGATCAAAACCACAATGAGATACCATCTCACCCCAGTTAGAATGGTTATTATCAGAGTCAAAAAATAACAGATGCTGGTGATTATGTGGAGAAAAGGGAACTCTTTACTCATTGTTGGTGAGAATGTACATTAGTACAATCATTACGGAAAACAGTATCAAATTGTCTTTAAAAACTAAAAATAGAACTACCATCCGACCCAGCAATCCCACTACTGTCCATCTATCCAAAGGAGAGGAAATCAATAAATGAAAGGGTTAACCATAGCCCCCATATTTATTGCTGCTCTATTCATAATAGCCAAGGTATGAAATCAACCCAAGAGTCCATCAACAGATGAATGGATAAAGAAAATGTGGTATATACACAACAAAATACTATTCAGCCATAAAAAATGAAATCTCGTCATATGCAGCAACAGAGATGGAATTGCAGGTCATTATGTTTAGTGAAACAAACCAGGCATAGAAAAACAAGTATCACATGTTCCCACTCACTTATGTGGGAGCTAAAAAGTTGATCTGATGGAGGCAGGGAATAGAATGATAGATGCCAGAGACTGGGAAAGCGCTGGGGGGATGAGGAGAGATTGGTTAATGGGTACAAACATACAGTTACGTGGAAGAAATAAATTCTAGTGTTCAATAGCACAATAGAGTGTTTATAGTTAACAAAAACTATATTGCATATTTCAAAATAGCTGAAAGAGAAGATCTGAAATGTTCCAAACACAAAGGAATAACAAATGCTTGAGGTAATGGATTTTCTAAATACCCTGATTTGATCATTATATACTGTATGCATGTATCAAACTCTCACATGTACCGATAAATACATACAAATAGTATGCATTAATAAAAATAAATAATAATTAATAAACTTTAAAAATAATCTCCTTTAGAAAAGTTCTAATTTTTTCCACAAAAATTGATAGTGTTAAAAAAATTATAGCACCTCAAACAAGACCTTTCACAAAATAGATGCTAAAAAAATTCATTGAGTTTTTGCCAAATAATTATAATTGTAAAATTTTCCTTTTACAAGGCTGTGAAGAAATTGGAATCCTCATGCCATACTTACTGGTGAGATTGTAAGATGATGCAGCCACTTTGCAAACAGTCTGGGAATTCCTAAAAATATTAAACATAGAGTCACCCTATGACCCAGTAAGTCTATTTCTAGATATGTACCCAAAAGAAATGAAAACATAATGCCACACAAAAACTTGCTCACAAATGTTCATGGCAGCATTGTTCATAGTAGCCAAAAAGTGAAAACCATCCAAATATTCATCAAGTGAGGAATGGATAAATAAAGATGTGGAATATACATACGATGGAATATTACTCAGCTATAACAGGTAAAGACACGTACATATGCTACATGATAAATGTGAAAGCATTATGCTAAGTGAAAGAAGCCAGAGCCAGTCACAAAATAACCACATATTGTATGATGCCATTTATAGGAAATGTCTAGAATAGGCAAGTCTATGAGGACAGAAAGTTGCTTAGTGGTTGCTAAGACCAAGGATACAGGGTGGCAAGAGGGAGCTGCCAGGAATGCAAAATGCTAATGAATATTAAGTTTCTTTTGGGGTTCTAACATGTTCCAGAGTTAGATGGTGGTGATGTTTGCACAACTCTATGGTTATACTAAATCAATGAACTGTACATTTTAAATAGATTTAAATGTATGTAAATTATATCTTAATGTCTGGGTTTTTTTAATTGCCTTTTAAATGTGGCTTTAGTTCTGTCTGTATGCTTCATGAAATGTATCAAAGTAATGCTAAAATAAAACCAATAATTAAACCCAATGAATCACAAAATCTTTATTTTAAAAAGTTTATCTGGCATTTTCTGTTTCATTTTATTAGTATTTAATATAAATTGTTTTGAAAACATCTGAAAGGATAGTGGATGATTTTTCTCAGATGTTTTATAATAGACTGTTACATAAGACTGCCTGAAGGGCAGGCCTTGATGAATGCAACGTAATGTGCAATAATTCTAATTCAATGTTAAAGACAAGCTCATGCCACATAATAAGCAGGAAAGTGTGATGGGAAATGCCAAGGGGTGTTCTGGTTCCATGTCTAGAAACAGGCACTAGAGTTTTGGAAGGCGCCCTTACCTCTCTGGGCTTCTCTCATCTATGAAATGAGCCTGTTGAGGCAGAGGGTCTCAGAGCACCTTCGTGGCTCGAACATTCTGTGAGTGAGGTTCTGTTATGTAGATGTTAATATTATCTTATAAGTCATAGGAGGAAAGGTAAATATAGGTGAGTTCTAAGCAAAGTTTGCAAATGGAAATAAATTTTTGACATTGAATACTGAAGTATGATGGCTTTGAAGGCCATCAAATATGCCAAGGAGGACAGTCTCTCAGCAGTCAGGAGTACTACCATTCTTACTACCATTCTTCAGGGAACAAGATAAATAGATATATATTTTTTTACTATCACCTTTAAAATCAAGACTTTTGAATGAGTTTATAAAATTGTAATCACCATTATTAACTATATTTACTGACACTTTTCCTAAGAATAGTAACCATTCCTTTAAAAAATAAATAAATAAAAGCTTCTACAGTTATTCCCGGTTGAAAAAGAAACAGGCACTTAAAAAAAAAAAAAAAAAAAACCAGGCAATTTAGAAATAATTAAATCCTTTATATAGTTTTCTTTCATATTACTTGTTTATTCTTTTTCTTTCTGAGGATGTTGCCAAGCATTTCATTTAGGGAAAAATACAGAAAAATGCAACTTATTTTTCTTTCTCATGTTTCTCTTGGTGTGCAATAAAAGACTCCTCACAAGAGTTTTCCATTATACCTCCACACATATAAGCTAAATCTCATTCTAATTGCTAGTTACATTAGCTAATTTCACATTTAAATCATGTTGATGACCTCTTATCAAGGTTTTAAAAACTGCTTAAGCAATGTTTGTTTTCTTCAATGTATTGTAAGCACTTAAGAATTTTAAAAACTTAATTTTTCAAATTTCATATTTATTTGACTTAGGTATGTAAAATGATCAGGTACTCAGTGAATTAAAATCCTCTACCTGAAAAATACAAAGGAAACTAGAGCTTTAGCCTTCATCTAAGTAATAGAAAAATTAATATAAAATGAATAAAATTATAAGTATAATTATATATTCTTATAAATTAATAAAATGGGGCTGTGTGTGGTGGCTCACATCTGTAATTCCAGCCCTTTGGGAAGCCAAGGGGGGCAGATCACTTGAGGTCAGGAGTTTGAGATCAGCCTGGCCAACATGGCAAAACCCATCTCTACTGAAAATACAAAAATTAGCTGGATGTGGTAGCGTGTGCCTGTAATCCCAGCTACTCAGGAGGCTGAGGCAGGATAATTGCTTGAACCTGGGAGGTGGAGGTTGTGGTGAGCCAAGCTTGTGCTACTGCACTCTAGCCTGGGAGACAGAGTAAGACTATGTCTAAATAAATAAATAAATAAAATAAGGTAAAATGAACATAACATACATATAGAATATTTGATACAGATATAGAATATAAGATACTATTACATAAAGATACAGAATGGTAGATACAAAATAGACATTTATTTAAAATTTTTTAAAGTGACAATAAAATGCAAACTTAAAGAGGTGATAAAGATGACTGATAGTGATAAAGATAACAAACACTGCAAGATCTTTAGAAAAATAAAATATTGTGTTAATTAGCTGTCTGACACATTTTTAGAATACTTCATTCGTATAGTTTTAGCTGACTACTCTTTGGTTATCTTGTCATATGACAATGTTTTTTTTCCCAAAATATCTAATTAAGAATTATCTCTTTTTTCTATAGTAAGTTCTGTTTAATTCTCAGTAAATATTATGGGGTCATGATTTGGAAAAAAGCCATTAAACACTGTTGAATGACATATGGCTCATAACAAAAGATAACAGTACTTACCAAAATAAATAATGTGGCAGAACTGCAGCTGTGTTGGTCCTCCTGCCCCCTCTGTTGACTGTGTGCAAATTAAGTTCTTCTTCATTGCCATGTCCATCTCCTCAATCCTTTTTCACCTCCTGTTTGAAAAGACCCTGGTTCTCATAAACATCTTTATGTCTTCTGTCTTCATTTTTATTAACCATATTTTTTGGTTGTCTTGATTCTTTTTTCTAGCTCCATGATTTTGAGAATTAGTTTTTAGTTTATATTGCCACACAGTAGGAGAGTTTTTGATATTTTGAAGCTTCTGCTAGCCTGCTTTCTTTCCGTGTTTTTTTTTTTTTTTTTGGCTTTCCCTAGAGATACTCCTTTTGTATCTATTGTTTGTGGCATAGTGAATAATTCTTAAATACATAACATATTAGATATATATATATATCTTATATATCACATATATAACATATAAGATATAATTAATCTGAAATCAAAGCATACACAAGGGAAGGAGTTAGCAAACACTTTTGTAAAGGATCAGATAGTAAATATTTTTGACATTGGGGGCCTTATATTACAGTCTTTTTTTTTTTTTTTTTTTTTTTTTTTTGGATGTAGGATCTCACTTTGTCACTCAGGCTGGAGTGCAGTGGCATGATCTCAGTTTACTGCAGCCTTACTTGACCTCCCAGGCTCAGGTCATCCTCCCACCTCAGCCTCCCCAGTAGCTGGGACTACAGGTTCACACCACCACCTCCAGCTAATTTTTACACTTTTTGTAGAAACAGGGTTTCACCATGTGGCCCAGGCTGGTCACTAATGCCTCGGCTTAAGTAATCCACCCACTTAAGCCCAGGAGTTAGTGACCAGTTAGTGATCCACCTCAGACTCCCAAAGTGCTGGGATTATAAGCATGAGACATTTGTGCCTGGCCACAGTCTTTTTTTCAACTACTCAACTCTGCTTTTCTAGAACAAAAGCAGCAATAAACAGTATGTTAATAAATGGGTGGGACTGTGTTCCAGTGTAATTTTTTACAAATAAAACAGTAGGCTGAATTTGGTGCTCAGGTCAGAGTTTGCTAACTCTTACCCAAGAGAAATGAAAATGCATTTAAAAGTGATACTTCACTGTGTTAAGCTACACACTTATTCACATTAATTACTCTTAGCTGCTCTTATAATAACTCTTTTACTGCATATATTGACTTATTGGTGAGTTTTATGAGTCGGGTCACTTGAACACTTTCTTTGGTTGTTTTATCACATTGCTGGCAATAGTGTTTGCCATTTCATCTGGATTTTAGCAGGACACAGTGCCTCTGAAATGCTAAAACATAATCTGATATATAGGAAAGCATAAAACATATGACTTCACACATACACACACACACACACACACTCAGAAAAGAGAGAGATGTATGCATACTGTTTGTATTATGACAGCATGTTTGGACCCTACATGGAAATTCAGATACATTCTATTTTGTACATTTTCCAGCAAAAAAAGAAAAAAACGGTATGATGAATTTGTAGCTTTTATTAGGCATCATCAAACATGTTGACGATAGGAAAGAATTTCCAATTTGAGTAGAAATCAATGAAAACAATTTTACAAGCTTGAAAATTGGAATTGCTTTCCAATTTTCAGAAGACTGACTTCTGGCTATCTACATTTTAAACTCTGCTACACTGCATACACAGTTCTGGTGCTAGACTCTATATGATGCAATTTGCATCATGCTAACATTCTGGCTCTCTCCTTTCCTGTTACTCTGCTGGTGGGTTGACACAGTGGGCAATAGAAATGTTACTGGAAGCCATTCCAACATCATTTTAGCCAGCAAGGACTCAGCTATCTACATTAGTTTCCTATGGCTGCTATAACAAATTACCACACACTCTCTGGTTTACAATAATATACATTTATTCTCACAGTTTTGGAGGCCAGATATGTGAAATCAGTTTCATTAGGCCAAAATCAATGTGTCAGAAGGCTACACCCCCTCCAGGGGCTCTACAGGAATGTCTGGTCCCTTGCCTCTTCCAGTATTCCTTGGCTTGTGGACCCCTCCTCCAACTTCAAAGCCAGCAGTGTAGCATCTTCAGTGGTCACATCTTTTTTGTGTCACCCCTCCCTCTTATAAGGACACTTGTGATTGCATTTAGAACCCATCTAGGATAACCTTGCTGTTGCAAGGTGCTTAGATGCTTAACTTAATCTCATCTGCAGTCTCCTTTGCCATTTAAGGTTACATCCGCAGGTTCCAGGGATTAGGACCTGGATATCTTTGAAGCCACTATACAGCCTACCACACTAAGTTATACTATCACATAAATATGTCCCACATAATCCAAACTAAATATGTGTCAAATTCAACCTCCCATCAGCTGGATTCCAACAATGCCTATGACCACTTCACAACTGTAACCCAAAGGGAAGTATGACCCAGAAGTCAGAGTAGAAAGAACAATATTAACTAGTTGTAACTAAAATATATTACTTTGGTAAGTTTTACAAAATCTAGAACTTTGTTACATTAGTTCAATTAATCTCCACAATGCTCTTAGATCTCATAGATGAAGTACCTTAGTTTTAAAGACATTGCAAAGGTTCCACACAGGAACTTAAAATGGAACCATACAAATAAGTGAGTGTCTAACTAAAGCACCAGTAGTTTCACTTTAACCCTTTATTTACAACTCTAGGGGTTTTTGGGGAGATTTTTCTGTTGGTAATAAATGAAAAATATTGCATTTGTGGTCAATGACATCTCTATGCAGATTTTCCGGTACATTTACAATGTTATGCAAACATCATCTCTATCTAGTTTCCAAACATTTTCATTACCCCAAGGAAACTCTGTACTCATTAAACAGTCACCCACCCCATTCTCCACTCCCCATCTTCCAACCCTCATCAACCACTAATCTGCTTTCTGTCTCTTTGGATTTACCTATTCTGGATATTTCATATAAATAGAATTATATAATATGTGATCTTTTATGTCTGGCTTCTTTCATTTAGCATAATCTTTTCAAGGTTCTGCCATGTTGTAGCATGTACCAGTACTTTTCTCCTTTTTGTGGCTGAATAGTATTCCATTGTGTGGATATACCACATTTTGTTTATCCATTCATGTGTTGATGGGCATTTGAGTTATTTTCATGTTTTGGCTATTATGAACAATGCTGCTGTGAACATTTCGTGTACAAGTTTTTGTTTGATCACCTGTTATCACTTCATTTGGGTATAAAAGTAGGAGTAGAATTGCTGGTTCGTATAATTCTATGTTTAATTTTTTTGGTAACTCCCAGAGGTTTTTGAAATTTAATCTTTATCTCTAAGTATGCAAAAGAAGCAATATCTGTTGAAATGGTCAAATGGGGTGGAGTTATTTTTGGGAAAAGCTGGCTGAGAAAGTGGGAAAATGAATTGCCCTAGATCAACTCCCTAGTGGCTCTCAACCCTGGCTGAACATTGTAATCACCTGGGTAATTTTTTTTTCAAATAGTAATTAAATATTTTGGGAAAATTTCATTTAAAACAAAAACACCTTGGGAAACAGGTTACTCTACTTATCTTCCCAAAAATGTTTGTGAGTAGAGTTTCACTAAACGAAGCCTGGTAGTTGGTGGTACTGGGACAAATTCAGGCTCTATCCTCTGTGTAATATCTTTTCTGACTCTGGGAAGAGTGTAGATGAGAAAAGTCCTGAAGAAAAATGTTTGAAATTACTCAGAATCATTTGAATTACTCAGCAATATGAGCATGCTATAAACCCTTTGAATTAAAATAATAATCATATGTCCTCAATTATAAGACACAACAAATGTTAATATACAACATTAGTTTATCAAAGTTTTGTGAGTTACAATAGCAAAGACATGGAATCAACCTAGATGCCCATCAGTGGTGAATTGGATAAAGAAAATGTGGTACATAGACATTATGGAATACTATACAGCCATAAAAAAAGAATGAAATCATGTCCTTTTAAGTGACATGGATGTAGCTGGAGGCCATTATCCTAATTAGCACAAGAACAGAAAACCAAATACTGCATGTTCTCACTAATAAGTGGGAGCCAAATACTAGGTACTCATGGACATAAAGACAGCAAGAATAGACACTGAAGACTAACCGACAGGGGATGGAGGAAGGTAGACAAGGTTGAAAACTAACGGTTGGGTACTATGTTCACTATCTGGGTGATGTGATCTTTCATATCCCAAATCTCACTATCACACAAATACACTCATGTAACAAACCTGCACACATACCCCTTAATCTAAAATGAAAGTTGAAATTATTTTTAAAAAGTTTTATGAGTTAAAAGAGTACTGCATTAAATGTACACATAGAATACAGGTTCATCTTAATTTTTTAAATGTTAAAAATATACTTTCATTTTAGACTTTAGGACATAAAGTCACTTAAAGGCTAGAATCAAACTTTCTCTTGGCCTTTGCAATACCTAACATTAGCAGGAAAGTAAGCCCTAAAAAAGAATACAGTAGTTAAAATTCATAAGTCAGAATATTTTTATTGGGTAAATCCCTGTAGAGTACAAACATATGGGTGCTTCATATATATCTTTATATATAGATAGAAGTTAGGATTTTTTGCAGCCCAAACTATTGTACAGGAATGTAAGCTAAGATTTCTACCCGGACCCCTGGAGCAAAGAAAAACAATTACAGCAATAGCTACCATTAATTAAACACTGACTTTGCTAGACATTATGCCAAATATTTTGGTTGCATTAGCTCATTTTAAAAATAGAAAATCTGAGGCTTAAAGACATCAAATAATCCCCATATATTTACAGGAAATACACTTATATATAATCCATAGGCCCAAGAAATCATAATAGAATTAGAATATATATTTCAAACTGATTTATAATAAAAACGCAGCACATCAAAATTTGTTGGAGGCTACTAAAGCTGTGCTAAGGGGAAAATGTATAGCCTTATTATATATATAATATATTATTATAAATATTAGAATAGACACAATTTTGATAATCAATGATCTAAGCATTTATCTCACAAACTTCAAAGAAAACTAGCAAAGTCGAAGAAAACAGAATGAATGACATAATGCAAATAAATAAAAAACAAATATACATAGGTAGATCAACAAAGCCTAAGGCTGGTTCTTTGCAGAGAATAAACAATTTGCCTAAATGACAAGCTGAGATGCCAGTTCAAAGAGCTGTTTTGACTCTCTAGGCCAAGCTCTGAGGCCTTAAAGGGCTGCTTATAACCTCCATCTTGTCCTTAGGTCACTGAGTGTATGATCTTAATAAAAGCAACTCTGACCATTTTATAGAAGGCAGGACCCAAAATATAAGCAAAGCCTACTTTCACAAATGGATTTCAATAGTGAAATCATTTGTATTATTGCAACATATTTGCAGTTTTTTTTGAAGCCCACATCTTTTCTATTTTAAAGTAACTTTCCCTTAAATTATAGGGGGAAAATCTGAAAAAATAGTTGCTTGCTGCTTGTGTAAAATAAGATTTCATTTTTATATCAAACAAGAAACTATTAGATTGATATTATATACCAAAAGGAAGAGGATCTACAGGATCATTAAAATTACTTGGAAAACAAAAATACTGTCTTATAGTTACTTTGAACATCCTAGGTGGCAAGAGTTATATATACTTACCTAAAATGTTCCCCAAAGCCCTTATGTAATACTATGCTCCCTGTGATATTGAACAAACAGTAATTCAATCACTCACTGCACTGGTTTTTCCATTTTCCTTAGGATGCTTACTTAGCTACTTGAGCTTTAAATCCCAGGTCAGCTCTGAATCCAAGGCAGTGATCTCAAAGTATGGTCTCAAAACCAGCAACATCAGCATCACCTGGGAACGGGTTAGACTTGCACTTTCTCAGGCTTCACCCCAGACTTAATGAGTCTGACACCCTGGAGGTGGATCCCAGCAATGTGTGTCTTAACAAGCAATTCCAGGTGATCCTCCAGTGCTGAAGCTTGAGAACCTCTGCGCTAAGATAAGTGGGTAAGACTTCAGAAGCATCTGAAAATTTTACTTGCAGTAGTAGCTATAGGAAGCTCATGGGGCTCTGCACATCCACAAAGTGTTGGCAGCTTATATGGAGTTCTTAATGGCACTGCCTAAAGCAAGAGACTAATTATCAAAGAAGGAACTTCCATGGCTCTCACAAAAGAGATTCTACATTGCAAAAACGGGCCACAAACAGCACATCCCAGCACACTGCAAGAAATGACAAGAAATTTAATGAGCTTATAACACCAGGATATATTTGCCTAAACATTTGATCGTTCACCAGAGTTGCCCTGCCCCCAAAACAGGATATTAGCAAGAAAATAGGAGTGAACAAGTGCAAGCAATGAGCCACTGTTTCAAGAACATCCAATTAGAAAATGACTTGATAGGATGAAAATAAGATGCACCTGCATGTTATCACCAATTATTCCAAGGTAGCAAGGACTATATTTACTCATTTATATTTTTCCATGCCTTATTCCTACCTTATTTTGAGAAGTAAATGAGGAAAAATGTTTCCCCTGGGTGTCCGAACACTCACAGTTCTCAACCGTGTAACAATGGTCCCAATCACCAGGAGAGGTTCCTGGAGAGTTTAGGAACGTCAGCCTCCTAATGAAATGGAGCAGAACACTTGCCTTCCCAACTTTTGTTTCGTTTTTGCTTTTTAACTTTTTTAAAAAAACGTAATTTGGACGGGTACAGTGGCCCACGCCTGTAATCCCAGTACTTTGGGAGGTCAAGGAGGACGGATCACCTGAGGTCAGGAGTTCGTGACCAGCCTGGCCAACATGGTGAAACCCCATCTCTACTAAAAATACAAAAATTAGCCGGGTGTGGCGGCGTGCACCTGTAATCCCAGCTACTTGGGAGGCTGAGGCAGGAGAATCACTTGAACCTGGGAGGGAGGTTGCAGTGAGCCGAGATCGCACCAGTGCACTCCAGAGCAAGACTCCATCTCAAAACAAAAAAATGTAGTTTTCCCTTTCCAAAGCAGAAAAAGGTGAAACTTAAGTTGAGGTAAAGAGGGCCAAATGGAGCACCACTGATGACTGGAGGGGCGGGGTGGGGGGGCGGGGGAAGGGGGTGAAGAGGAAATGTGTGCTCATTCTATGGCCAGTTCTTTCCTCTTCTTACTTGATTTCTCCCACCAGCTTACACTACGTACAAGTTATTGCAGCATTAAGTGGAATTTTCTAAAGGTCAAGATTCTATGCTCCCTCCTGGGAGAGTGTGGAGCAATGAGCTGAGGTGTAACAACCCTTTCTAGTGTACCCCATATCGAAGCAAAGAGATTATCTCTGTACCTAAAACCTGAAAGAAAAAAATATCTCTTTTTTATAATTATTCTGTACTCGACTTTTAAAATTACAAACGTAATACATGCTCATCTTAACTAATAAAAGAATCCAAAGACACTTCTATAATGTCAGTAATGTTTAATGTAAAAGATTTTTAATGGGCAATTGTGGGGAAACCCTCCATCGTGTATATTTTGGTGGCAAACTGTGCTCTGCTACCTAACAGATTCACACACCCCCATCCACTGGCATCTGGTGCATGGCACATAAGCTTGGCTTGCACGAACACTCCCACCTGGAATGACTGCATCTAAAGGAAGTGGTACAACACTCCATTGCCAATTGGTGCCAGTGAGGATAAAGTCTAATTGTGGCCATGCCAGTGGCACATGCTACACCAGATTACTTTGTGGTGTGACCTGAACTGTGTCACACACTGCCAAGATTCATGCCAAATTTCTGAGCCTACATCTTCAGTCTCAGACTTCCAACCAGTTCTGTGATTCCCATTAGGCCCATTCTTTCTTTGGAATATTCTCAATTGTGTGAATTTTTTTCCTTTGATGGCAGATTTGAGTTTTGAAACAGACAAAAGGCATTTGGAAACAAGCGATGATGCTAATTAATACTTTATATGGACATACACACACAAATAAGACATGATGATAAAGTTTTGACACTGGTTTTCCTGCCTGAAAAAGAAAATAATGCCAAAAATGTTTGCACAATGGAAACATTGTTAAAATGAGTCCATTTTAACATTTCTTAATCTCACTCTTTAAAATAATGGAATTAATTTGAATGTTTGCTTATATATTTACAGATTAAAAGCAGTCTCATTACTGCCTGTCTTATGTGCCTCACACATAAGCCCAGACATAACAGGACTTCACAGAGTCCCTGGGAATACTTTATAACTAATAAGAAAAATTATAACTTATAAAAATTATTTGGGCTTACAGATCCATAATTTAATTACTTTAAACCTACAAAATAGAACTCTAGGCTAGACATGGTGGCTCATCCCTCTAATCCCAGCACTTTGAGAGGCCGAGGTGGGCAGATGGCTTGAGTCAAGGAGTGCAAGTCCAGCCTGGACAACATGACAAAACCCCATCTCTACAAAAAAAAAAAAAAAAAAAAAATTAGCCAGGCTTGGTGGTACATGCCTGTAGTCCCAGCTACTCAGGAGGCTGGGGTGGGAGGAGCCCTTGAGCTCCTTAGGCAAAGGCTTCTGTATGCCACGATCAGGCCATTGCACTACAGCCTGGTTGACAGAGCTGTTTTAGGTTGCTGTGCACTTTTGATTTTGATACTCATGTATCTGTCCATTTGTAAGTTTCTAGCACACAGTAGGCACTGAACATCAATTTTTCTTTTTCCTTATATACTATTAACTGGGTACAAATTTTTTTCTCCTGTGATTTTTTTGGGGGTGTCAGCTTTATTAAGATGTATTCCACATACCATGCAACTCATCCAATTTAAGTGCACAATTCAGTGGCTTTTCACATATTCATAGAGCTGTTCAACCAACACAACTGTGATTTAAGAGGCATTAGCCAAAGGAAGAAGGGACAGAAGAAGAACTCCTTCCCAAGTTATGTACAAACCCATATTGTGGTTATTTTGCCTGAAGCATTATAGATAGCTTTGAGGTGGCAAATTCAATTACCCTACATTAAGGTAGCAGGAGAGAAAAGAGAAGGAAAGACCAAAAAAAAAAAAAAAAAGCTATTTATTGTTGCTAGTCCAAGCTTCTGAGCAAGCCTCTACCCTGCTGGGCAATAAAAAAAGTTGAGATTTTTCAATTAATGAAACTTAATACACCAGATGCCTTCTTATCTGATGAAATCAAGACATATTTAATTAAAAAGTCAAAGTGAGAAATAAAATATATAACACAAATACTATAATTATTTTCATTTAAACTAAATGTACATACATTTAATAAAATGAGTTCTTTTAAGTTGTTAAGATGATAGATTTTTTTCACAGCATAGTCCTTTCACCCTTTAATTAAATTCTTGACAGTTGATTCCATTTGATGTTTAATATATGCTAATATTTAGGTAGTTATTGGCCACTTTTGGCTCTAGATTTGATTATATCTCTTCATTAATTTCTGTTTTCTAAATTGAGATCAGTAAGTTTAATTTAGAGTATATATTATTCTGCATTATTCATAATTTTCTAGTAAATCAAATTATTCTATTGTTTGTTGTCTTATAAATCATTAGTGCTGTCAATTTTCTGAGAATGATTAACAAATTATGTTCATGATTAGTCTTAAAATTCAGGATTTCCTATAGCAGAATTCAGCAAAATTTAGCAAAATTTTTCTGTAAAAGGCCAGATAATAAATAGTTTAGGCCTCATGAGCCATATGATCATAGTTGTAACTCCTCAATTCTGCTATAGTAGAACAAAACCCATAGACAAGACATAATCAACGAGTGTGTCTATGTTCCAATAAAATGTTCTTACAAGTGCATTGACCCATGGGGCCATAGTCTGCCAACTCTTGTTTTATAGTATTATCAGCCCCAGGCCATCCTTTTTTTCAAACTTTAGTACACATTCGCTGAGGATGTTCATTTGTCAAAGTATAATTTTAAAAACCTGACTCTCATATAAAATAAAGTAAGCATGTATCAAAGATTTATTTAACTCATTATTTTGGGAACCAATGAAGTAGCAAAGGTGAGCAAAAAGAATACAGGAGAAGCAGAATATTTACAGTTATCAAAAAAAGATGACTGAATAAAAAGTGCTAAAAGAGATATAAAACTGGCTGATGTGCTGCATTAACTATATCCCCTGGAGTGTTGTTTTCTACTGGAAAGAATTTATTTGCACCACTCTCAGTTTTCATAAGTCACCATCTATGCATAGAGTTGTAAATATCCCAATCAATAGAGTTAAATTAAAGTTAATAGCCTTAAATAATTAAATCATCAATGATGGATCTGTTACACATTTCTCCAATATGGCTATTTCCAAGTTATAGAAATCTTTTTCTTAACACATTTCACTCCAGTACTGCATTATGAACAATGACCTTTGATATTAGTCTTTTCGCACATTTTTATAAAGAACTACCTGAGACTGGGCAATTTACAAGGAAAAGATTTTTTTGTTTGTTTGATTGATTCATTGATTTCTTCTTAAAAAATGGGATACAGAGAGTGGGCACCAAGATAGCCAAATAGGAACGGCTCCAGCTTCCAGCTTCCAGTGTGAACAACAGAGAAGACGGATGATTTCTGCATTTCCAACTGAGGTACCAGGTTCACCTCACTGGGGCATGTCGGACAGTCGGTACAGGACAGTGTGTGCAGCCCAAATGGGCGAGAGCCAAAACAATTTATGGTACTGTGCTTTACCAAGGGTCTTAGCAAACAGCACACCAGGAGATTATATCCAGCGCCTGACTTGGAGGGTCCCACGCCCACGGAGCCTCCCTCATTGCTAGCACAGCAGTCTAAGATGTAACTGCAAGGCAGCAGCAAGGCTGGGGGAGGGGCACGCACCATTGCTGGGGTCCAAGTAGGTAAACAAAGCCACCAGGAAGCTCGAACTTGGTGGAGGCACCACAGCTCAAGAAGGCCTGCCTGCCTCTGTAGACTCCACCTCTGGGAACAGGGCATAGCCAAACAAAAGGTAGCAGAAACCTCTGCAGATGTAAATGTCCCTGTCTGACAGCTTTGAAGAGAGTAGTGGTTCTCCCAGCATGAAGGTTGAGATCTGAGAACAGACAGACTGCCTGCTCAAGTGGGTCCCTAACCCCTGAGTAGCCTAACTGGGAGACATCCCCCACTAAGGGCAGACTGACAACTCACACCTCACATGGCCGGAGATGAAACTTCCAGAGGAACAATCAGACAGCAACACTTGCTGTTCAGCAATATTCTCTCTTCTGCAGCATCTGCTGCTGATACCCAGACAAACAGCATCTGCAGTGGACATCAAGCAAACTCCAACAGACTTGCAGCTAAGGGTCTTGACTGTTAGAAGGAAAACTAACAAACAGAAAGGATATCCACACCAAAACCCCATGTGTACGTCACCATCATCAAAGACCAAAGGTAGATAAAACCACAGAGATGGGGAAAAAGCAGTACAGAAAAGCTGAAAATTCAAAATATCATAGCACCTCTCCCCCTCCAAAGGAACACAGCTCCTCACCAGCAATGGAACAAAGTTGGACAGAGAAAGACTTTGACAAGTTGAGAGAAGGCTTCAGTTGATCAAACTTCTCAGAGCTAAAGGAGGAACTAGGAACCCAGTGCAAAGAAACTAAAAACCTTGAAAAAAGATTTGACAAATACAAACTAGAATAACCAATGCAGAGAAGTCCATAGCGACCTGGTAGAGATGAAAACCATGACACGAGAACTACAGACAAATGCACAAGCTTCAGTAAACAACTCAATCAACTGGAAGAAAGAGTATCAGTGATTGAAGATCAAATGAATGAAATCAAGCAAGAAGTTTAGAGAAAAAAGAGTAAAAAGAAATGAACAAAGCCTCCAAGAAATATGGGATTATGTGAAAAGACCAAATCTACGTCTGACTGGTGTACACGAAAGTGACAGGGAGAATGGAACCAAGTTGGAAAACACTCTATAGGATATTATCCAGGAGAACTTCCCGAACCTAGGAAGGCAGGCCAACATTCAAATTCAGGAAATCCAGAGAACACCACAAAGTTACTCCTCGAGAAGAGCAACTCCAATACACATAATTATCAGATTCACCAAAGTTGAAATGAAGGAAAAAATGTTAAGGGCAGCCAGAGAGAAAGGATGGGTTACCCACAAAGGGAAGCCCATCAGACAAACAGCAGATCTCTCGGTAGAAACTCTACAAGCCAGAAGAGAGTGGGGGCCAATATTCAATTTTCTTAAGAAAAGAATTTTCAACCTGGAATTTCATATCCAGCCAAACTAAGTTTCATAAGTGAAGGAGAAATAAAAACTTTACAGACAAGCAACTGCTGAGAGAGTTTGTCACCAAGAGGCCTGCCCTCCAAGAGATCCTGAAGGAAGCACTAAACATGGAAAGGAACAAGTGCTACCAGTCACTGCAAAAACATGCCAAAATGTAAAGACCATCGAGGCTAGGAAGAAACTGCATCAACTAATGAGCAAAATAACCAGTTAACATCATAATGACGGGATTAAGTTCACACATAACAATATTAACCTTAAATGTAAATGGGCTAAAAGGTCAAATTAAAAGACACAGACTGGCAAATTGGATAGAGTCAAGACCCATTAGTTTGCTATATTCAGGAGACCAATCTCACATGCAGAGACACACATAGGCTCAAAATAAAGGCATGGAGGAAGATCTACCAAGCAAATGGAAAACAAAAAAAGGCAGGGGTTGCAATCCTAGTCTCTGATAAAACAGACTTTAAACCATCAAAGATCAAAGGAGACAAAGAAGGCCATTACATAATGTTAAAGGGATCCATTCAACAAGAAGAGCTAACTATCCTAAATATATATGCACCCAATACAGGAGCACCCAGATTCATAAAGCAAGTCCTTAGAGACTTACAAAGAGACTTAGACTCCCATACAATAATAATGGGAGACTTTAACACCCCACTGTCAACATTAGACAGATCAACGAGACAGAAAGTTAACAAAGATATCCAGAAATTGAACTCAACTCTGCACCAAGCAGACCTAATAGACATCTACAGAACTCTCCACCCCAAAGCAACAGAATATACAATCTTCTCAGCATCACATTGCACTTATTCTAAAATTGACCACATAGTTGGAAGTAAAGCACTCCTCAGCAAATGTAAAAGAACAGAAATTATAACAAACTGGCTCTCAGACCACAGTGCAAACAAACTAGAACTCAGGATTGGGAAACTCAATCAAAACTGCTCAACTACATGGAAACTGAACAACCTGCTCCTGAATGACTACTGGGTACATAGCGAAATGAAGGCAGAAATAAAGATGTTCTTTGAAATCAATGAGAACAAAGATACAACATACCAGAACCTCTGGGAAACATTTAAAGTAGTGTGTAGAGGGAAATTTATAGCACTAAATGCCCACAAGAGAAATCAGGAAAGATCTAAAATTGACACCCTAACATCACAATTAAAAGAACTAGAGAAGCAAAAGCAAACACATTCAAAAGCTAGCAGAGGGCAAGAAATAACTTAGATCAGAGCAGAGTTGAAGGAGATAGAGACACAAAACCCTCCAAAAAATCAATGAATCCAGGAGCTGATTTTTGAAAAGATCAACATAATTGATAGACCACTAGCAAGACTAATAAAGAAGAAAAGAGAGAAGAATCAAATAGATGCAATAAAAAATGATAAAGGGGATATCACTACCAACTCCACAGAAATACAAACAACAATCAGAGTAACTAGAAACACCTCTACACAAATAAACTACACAACCTAGAAGAAATGGATAAATCGCTGGACAAACACACTCTCCCAAGACTAAAGCAGGAAGAAGTTGAATCCCTGAATAGACCAATAGCAGGCTCTGAAATTGAGGCAATAATTAATAGCCTACCAACCAAGAAAACTCCCGCACCAGATGGAATCACAGCCGAATTCCACCAGAGGTACAAGGAGCAGCTGGTACCATTCCTTCTGAAATGATTCCAATCAATAGAAAAAGAGGGAATCCTCCCTAACTCATTTTATGAGACCAACATCATCCTGATACCAAAGCCTGGCAGAGATACAACAAAAAAAGAGGGTTTTAGACCAAGATGCCTGATGAACATCAATGCAAAAATCCTCAATAAAATATTGGCCAACTGAATCCAGCAGCACATCAAAAAGCTTATCCACCATCATCCAGTGGGCTTCATCCCTGGGATGCAAGGCTGGTTCAACATACGCAAATCAATAAACGTAATCCAGCATATAAACAGAACCAAAGACAAAAAACACATGATTATCTCAATAGATGCAGAAAAGACCTTTGACAAAATTCAACAGCCCTTCATGCTAAAAACGCTCAATAAATTTGGTATTGATGGAACATATCTCAAAAGAATAAGAGCTATTTATGACAAACCCACAGCCAATATCATACTGAATGGGCAAAAACTGGAAGCATTCCCTTGAAAACTGGCACAAGACAGGGATGCCCTCTCTCACCACTCCTATTCAACATAGTGTTGGAAGTTCTGGCCAGGGCAATCAGGCAAGAGAAAGAAATAAAGGGTATTCAATTAGGAAAAGAAGAAGTCAAATTGTCCCTCTTTGCAGATGACATGATTGTACATTTAGTAAACCCCATCGCCTCAGCCCAAAATCTCCTTAAGCTAATAAGCAACTTCAGCAAAGTCTCAGGATACAAAATTAATGTGCAGAAATCACAAGCATTCTTATATACCACTAACAGACAAACAGACAGCCAAATCATGAATGAACTCCCATTCACAATTGCTTCAAAGAGAATAAAATACCTAGGAATCCAACTTACAAGGGATGTGAAGGACCTCTTCAAGGAGAACTACAAACCACTGCTCAGTTAAATAAAAGAGGACACAAACAAATGGAAGAACATTCCATGCTCATGGATAGGAAGAATCAATATCATGAAAATGGCCATACTGCCCAAGGCGATTTATAGATTCAGTGCCATCCCCATTAAGTTACCAATGACTTTCTTCACAGAATTAGAAAAAACGAAAGTTCATATGGAACCAAAAAAGATCCCGCATTGCCAAGACAATCCTAAATCAAAAGAACAAAACTGAAGGCATTATGCTACCTGACTTCAAACTATACTACAAGGCTACAGTAACCAAAACAGCATGGTACTGGTACCAAAACAGAGATATAAACCAATGGAACAGAACAGAGCCCTCAGACATAATACCACACATCTACAACCATTGATCTTTGACAAACCTGACAAAAACAAGAAGTGGGGAAAGGATTCCCTATTTAATAAATGGTGCTGTGAAAACTGGGTAGCCATTAGTAGAAAGCTGAAACTGGATCCCTTCCTTACTCCTTACACAAAAATTAATTCAAGATGGATTAGAGACTTCAATGTTAGACCTAAAACCATAAAAACCCTCAAAGAAACCCTAGGCAATACCATTCAGGACATAGGCGTGGACATGGACTTCATTTCTAAAACACCAAAACCAATGGCCACAAAAGCCAAAATTGACAAATGGGATCTAATTAAACTAAAGAGCTTCTGCACAGCAAAAGAAACTACCATCAGAGTGAACAGGCAACCTACAGAATGGGAGAAAATTTATGCAATTTACTCATCTGACAAAGGGCTAATATCCAGAACCTACAAAGAACTCAAACAAATTTACAAGAAAAAAACAAATTACCCCATCAAAAAGTGGGCAAAGGAAATGAACAGACACTTCTCCAAAGAAGACATTTATACAGCCAACAGACGCATGAAAAAATGCTCATCATCACTAGTCATCAGAGAAATGCAAATGAAAACCACAGTGAGATACTATCTCACACCAGTTAGAATGGCGATCATTAAAAAGCCAGGAAACAACAGGTGCTGGAAAGGATGTGGAGAAATAGGAACACTTTTACACTGTTAGTGGGACTGTAAACTAGTTCAACAATTGTGGAAGACAGTGTGGCGATTCCTCAAGGATCTAGAACTAGAAATACCACTTGAGCCAGCCATCCCATTACTGGTCTATACCCAAAGGATTATAAATCATGCTGCTATAAAGACACATGCACACATATGTTTATTGCGGCACTATTCACAATAGCAAAGACTTGGAACCAACCCAAATGTCCATCAATGACAGACTGGATTAAGAAAATGTGGCACACATACACCATGGAATACTATGCAGCCATAAAAAAGGATGAGTTCATGTCCTTTGTAGAGACATGGTGCAGCTGGAAACCATCATTCTCAGCAAACTATTGCAAGAACAGAAAACCAAACACTGCATGGTTCTCACTCATAGGTGGGAATTGAACAATGAGATCACTTGGACACAGGAAGGGGAACATCACACACTGGGGCCTGTTGTGGGGTAGGGGAAGAGGGGAGGGATAGTGTTAGGAGATATACCTAATGTAAATGATGAGTTAATGGGTGCAGCACACCAACATGGCACATGTATACATATGTAACAAACCTTCACATTGTACCCATGTGCCCTAGAACATAAAGTATAAAAAAAAAATGAGATACATGTGCAGAACGTGCAGGTTCATTACACAGGTACACATGTACCATGGTGGTTTGCTGCACCTATTGACTTATCCTCTAAATTGCCTCCCCTCACCCACTACCCCCCAACAGGCCTGGATGTGTGTTTTTCCCCTCTTTGTGTCCAGGTGTTCTCATTGTTTAACTCCCACTAGGAGTGAAAAAATGCAATATTTGGTTTTCTGTTCCTGTGTTAGTTTGGTGAGGATGATGGCTTCTAGCTTCATCCATGTCCCTGCAAAGGACATGATCTCATTCATATTTATGGCCACATAGTATTCCATGGTGTATACGTACCACATTTTCTTTATCCTGTCTATCATTGACAGGCACTTAAGTTTGTTCCATGTCTCTGCTATTGTAAATATTGTTGCAATAAACATACATGTGCATGTGTCTTTATAGTAGATGATTTATAATCCTTTGAGTATATGCTCAGTAATGAGATTGCTGGATCAAATGGTATAAGAAAAAAGTTTTAATTAACTCACAGTTCTGCAGGCTGTACAGGAATCATGACTGGGAGGCCTCAGGAAACTTATAATCATGGCAGAGGTGAAGGGGGAGGAAGCATGTCTTACCAGAGTGGAGCAGGAGAGAGAGCAAAGGGGGACGTGCTACATACTTTTAAAAAACCAGGTCTCATGAGAATGGCAAGGGGGAAATCTGCCCCCATGATCTAATTACCTTCCACAAGGCCCCACCCCTAACACTCAAGATCACAATTAAACATGGGATTTGGGTGGGGACACAAAGCCAAACCATAACATTCTGCCCTGGCCCCTCCCAAATCACATGTCCTTCTTATCTTTCCAAACACAATCATGCTTTCCCAACAGTCTTAACTCATTCTAGCATTAACCCAAAAGTCTATGTCCAAAGTCTCATCTTTTATGAGAGACAAAGATGAGACTCTGAAGAGACAAGACAAGTCCCTTCTGCCTGTAAGCCTGTAAAATCAAAAACAAGTTAGTTACTTCCAAGATACAATGAGAGTACAGGCACTGGGTAAGTGCTCCCATTCCAAAAGAAAGAAGTTGACCAAAACAAAGGGGCTACAGGCTCTATGTATGTCCAAAACCCAGCAAGGGAGTCATTAAATCTCAAAGCTTCAAAATAATCTCCTTTGACTTCATGTCTCACATCCAGGTTACACCGATGCAAGCGGTGGGCTCAAGTCCTTGGGCAGCTCCGCCACTGTGGCTCTGCAGAATACAGCCCCCATGGCTGCTTTCACAGGCTGGTGTTGAGTACCTACAGCTTTTCCAGGCACACAGAGCAAGATGTCAGTGGATCTGCCATTCTGAGGTCTGAAGGATGGTGGCCCCTGTCTCACAGCTCCACTAGGCAGTGCCCCAGTGGGGACTCTGTGTGGGGGCTTCAACCCCACATTTCCCATTTCCCCTCTGCACTGCCCTAGAAGAGGTTCTCCATGAGGGCTCCACTCCTGCAGCACACTTCTGCCTGTACATCCACGTGTTTCCATACATGCTCTGAAATCTAGGCAAAGGTTCCCAAACCTCAACTCTTGCCTTCTGCACACTCATAGGCCCAATATACATGGAAGCCACCAAGGCTTGGAGCTTGCACCCTCTGAAGCAACAGCCGAAGCTATACCTTGGCCCCTTTTAGCCACAGCTGGAACTGGAGTAGCTGCGATGCAGGGCACCATGTCCCGAGGCTGCACAGAACAGCAGGGTCTTGGGCCTGGTCCATGAAGCCATTTTTACCTACTAGATCTCCAGGACTGTGATTGGAGGGGCTGCCACAAAGGCCTCTGAAATGCCCTGAAGGCATTTTCCTCATTGTTTTTGCTGTTAGCATTTGACTCTTCTTACGCAAATTTCTGCAGCCTTGAATTTCTACCCCGAAAATTGGTTTTTCTTTTCTACTGCATGGCCTGGGTGCAAATTTTCCAAACTTTTATGCTCTGCTTCCCTTTTAAATACAAGTTCTACTTTCAGTTCATTTCTTTGTTTATGCAAATGAGTAGGCTTTTAGAAGCAGCCAGGCCATCTCTTGAATGCTTTGCTGCTTAGAAATTTCTTCCACCAGATACCCTAAATTTTCTCTCTCAAGTTCAAAGTTCCACACATCTGTAGATCAGGGGCACAATGCTGCCAGTCTCTTTGCTGAAGCATAGCAAGAGTGACCTTTACTCCAGTTCCCAACAAGCTCCTCATCTCCATCTGAGACCACCTCAGTCTGGACTTCACTGTCCATATCACTATCAGCATTTTGGTCATAGCCATTCACCAAATCCCCAGGAAGTTCCAAACTTTCCCTCATCTTCCTGTCTTCTTCTGAGCCTTCCAAACTCTTCTAACCTCTGCCCATTACCCAGTTCCAAAGTCAATTCCACATTTCCAGGTCTCTTTATAGCAATGCCCCACTTCTCTGGTACGAATTTTCTCTATTAGTTCTCAACTAAACTAAAAAGAACCTCCTGAAACTGGGTAATTTATGAAGAAAAGAGGTTTAATTGACTCATAGTTCTTCAGGCTGCACAGGAAGCATGGCTGGGAGGCCTCAGGAAACTTACAATCATGGCAGAAGGTGAAGGGAAAGCAAGAATGACTTACCATGGCGGAGCAGGAGACAGAGTGAGAGAATGGGGAAGTGCCACACTTTTAAACAACTAGGTCTCATGAGAACTCACTAACTATCATAAGAACAGCAAGGGGGAAATCTGCCCCCATGATCTAATCACCTCCCACCAGGCCCCTCCTCCAACACTCAGGATCACAATTCAACATGAGATTTGGGTGGGCACACAGAACCAAACCATATCAACTGAGGAATTTTATCAACTCTATAAGACTCATCTTCCTATGTTCCATCTTTTCAAAATGGAACTAAAATACTTTCTCATGATATTCAGTGGTAAAAATATGGCCGTTATATATCGTTATCCTTAAGGTTCATACAGTTCGGAAGTAAGAGTGTTCTCTGTGTGTGTGTGTGTGTGTGTACGCGCACACACAGATTGCATTTTCCAAGACTGACACAATAGTATTTCCCATCCTGCAAGACCGTCTCACAATGTGACTTTGACACCCACCCTCCTATCAAGATATGGGGTATATGGTCCCTCTACCTGAATCTGAGCAAGATGAAGCCTACAGAGGAAATAAAGCTGTGTGACTTCCAAAGGCGAGGTCCTAAATGGCAATACAGCTTTCTTCTGGTTTTCTCAGTGATGTTTATTCTTGTAAGGCACCCACCCTGCTGTAAGGAAGCCCAAACAAATACAGAGGTCACATGGAAGAGCCACGTGTATGTGCTTTAGCAAGCTCAGCTGGAATTCCAAATGATAAGCAGAATCAACTGCAATACAAGTGAATGTAGATTCCACCAGATGATTCCAGACCTCCAACTGTTGAGTCATTCCCAGCCTACAAGTCTTCCTAGATGAGGCTCTAGATACGGTGGGAAAATAACCCATCATCCCTACTGTACTCTGTCTGAATTCCTGACTCACAGAAAGCCTGAGAGATAATAATATGATTGTTGTATAAACCATTTATTTAAACTACTAAGTTTTAGGGTGATTTTGGTTAAGCTACAATTGAAAACTGAGAATAGATACCATGGCTTGGGTGGTTGTTTTCTGTTTTTTTTAATTTCTACTGTCATGATAGATGAAAACTTCAGAATTCTTCCAAATTCATTTTTGGTATTGTAGTTAGATTAATAATACATTTTTAATTTCTAAAACCTCTTTTGTCGATTTACCAATAACAGCAATTTTTTACTCTAGTTGCATTGCTGCAAATATTACTGATTGTTGTAAAAAATTATTTATTAAAACCTCATATCTAAGCTCTTATCATTTTTGTAGATAATATCTTATGGTATTGTAGGCTTGTTCTTCAATCAAATGCTGTCTCTCAAGAATTGACATTAACTTCATTACTCTTTAGAACAGCAAGATAGTTTCTCCCTAATGGTGCTTAGTACTTGAGTATCATGCTGGGTTGGGTGTTTTTCCTTTAACATTCAAGCCATTTATTTCCCCAAAACTTTTTGCACCACCAATTAATTTATTTAAAGTGGTATAAAAAGTTCACGTCACTTGCAAAGTTACTTGGGAGCAGAATCCATCCAGATTTTTACAAAATGTCCTCAATTTCTTAGTTGTCTTAGCCTCATTTTATACAACAGATTTTTTTTTTTTTACACTTCAAGAAGTTTTCTGAAAGCATTTAGTTTTTATAAAAAATAGTTTTATATTCATATTTCAATGTTTTGATGGTATTTAATTAAATTTTCTGATTACAATAACAGATATAATTAGTGTGGTAGCCAGTAACCAAGACAGCTTCCAGTGGCTTCTCCTGGTATTAACCCTTTTGTGTGGTCCTCTTCTACATTAAAAAGGGTTGAGCTGTATAACCAACAGGATATTGCAGAAATGACACTTTGTGACTTATTGAAACTGTTTTAAAAGGCATTATGTCTTCTGCCTCACTATCTTTAAGATCACCCAACTTGGGGTAAGCCAACTGTCATGTCATGAGGGTACTCAGTTAGTGGAGATGTCTCATTGGCAACAAACCGACACTCCTGGCAACAGTTCTCATCAGCTTGCCAACCACATGAACGAGCCATTTTGGAACTCCTTCCTACATCTACAGTCAAGTCTTCAGATGACTGCAGGTCCATCCAGTAACTTGAATGCAACCTCTGAGAAACTTCCAAGTCAGAACTACCCAGATTATGCAAACCAGAATTCAAGACCTGCAGAAACTGTGGCAGACTAAGTGTCCACTGCTGTTAAGTTATTGTTGTTTTAAGTCACTAAGTTTTCAGACTGTTATAAAATAGAAATAAAAATGTGTTAGGAAATAGAAAACTAACACAACTACTATAAATAGGCTTGGAATAGATACTTAATACAACTAGTATGAACATATGGGGAATAAACACAGCTCCCAAATGGTATGGAAACATAGGTATAATGGTATAGTAGAGCATAGCCAACTGGCTATGAGTCAACACCACACAGTGGCCATGAATCTATATACACTTTTATGGAGGATACAGAATGCATTGGTTAATCCAACAACTCTGTTCATTGGAGGCCCATTAAAAGAGTGCCAGCTGTTAGAATCTCTTTTGGATGATTTAGTCTCTTCTGAAAAAAGATTTATTGTGCCAGTTATCAACTTACTGACAGGTGACAATGTGCTAACAGCCCTCACTCTCAGCACGCTCAGCCTCAGCCTCCACTCTGGGCGCTTGAGGAGTCCTTCAGCCCGCCACTGCAGTGTGGGAGCCCCTCTCTGGGCTGGCCGGCCAGAGCCAGCTCCTTCTCCTTGTCAGGAGGTGTGGAGGTAGAGGCGCCCGCGGGAACAGGCGCTGCGGGCTTCCCTCACAGGCCAGCGCGAATTCCCCCGGCACGGGGGTGGCCTAGGCAGGCCCCACACTCGGCTCTGGCAGGCGCTGCCAGCCCAGGTCTATGAGGGGCTTAGTACCCAGGCCAGCAGCTGCAGTGGGTGCCCGGGCTCCCCTAGCAGTGCCCGCCGTGCTGAGCTCAAGTTTTAGCCTGGCCTCAGCTGCCTCCCTGCGGGGCAGGGCTCGGGACCTGCAGCCTGCCATGTCCGAGCCCCACCCCCTGCCGTGGGCTCCTGCACCCTGAGCCTCCCTGATGGGCGCAGCCCCCTGTTCCCTGCCGCCTGGTCACAGCAACTGCCTAAGGGCTGAGGAGTGCAGGCTCCGCTCAGGGCTGGAGGGCAGCTCTGGGCCTGCAGCCCTGGTGTGGGATCCACTAGATGAAGCCAGCTGGGCTCCAGAGGCTAGTGGGGACTTGGAGAACATTTATGTCTAGCTAAGGGATCCTAAACGCACCAATCAGCGCCCTGTGTCTAGCTCAGGGTTTGTAAATACACCAATCAGTACTCTGTGTCTAGCTAACCTAGTGGGGACTTGGAGAACTTATGTCTAGCTAAGGGATCATAAACGCACCAATCAGCACTCTGTGTCTAGCTCAGGGTTTGTAAATACACCATTAGGTACTCTGCCTCTAGCTCAAGGTTTGTAAATACACCATTGGGTACTCTGTATCTAGCTAACCTAGTGCGGACTTGGAGAACTTTTATGTCTAGCACTCTATGTCTAGCTCAGGGATTGTAAATGTACCAATCAGCACCCTGTCAAAATGGTCCAATCAACTCTCTGTATAATGGACCAATCAGCAGGATGTGGGTGGGGCCAGATAAGGGAATAAAAGCAGGCTGCCTGAGTCAGCCACAGGTAACCCACGCTGGTACCTTTCCACACTGCGGAGGCTTTGTTTTTTTGCTCTTTGCAGTAACTATTGCTGCCACTCGCTCTTTGGGTCCACACTGCCATGATGAGCTGTAACAGTCACCGCGAAGGTCTGCAGCTTCACTACTGAAGCCAGCGAGACCATGAACCCACCAGGAAGAACAAACAACTCCAGACGCGGGGCTCTAAGAGCTATAACATTCACTGCGAAGGTCTACAGCTTCACTGCTGTCAGTGAAACCACGAACCTACTAGAAGGAAGAAGCTCCAAACACATCTGAATGTCTGAAGGAACAAACTCCAGACACACCATCTTTAAGAACTGTTAACACTCAACGCAAGGGTCCACGGCTTCATTCTTGAAGTCAGCAAGACCAAGAACCCACCAATTCCCAACACATTACCACCTTTTAGCTCCAAATTCACCATTCAATACATGCTCTGTGATAATGAACAGAATTCCTTTGAGCATTTCTCCTTTATAGTGTGTATGATACTAAACTCGCACAGTTAAAAGTGCTGGAGGGGCAATGTAGAAGGAAATGACTCTTCTGTTGTTGCTGGCTACTGCACAGTGGGTCAGCGGTGTGGGTGTGAGGAGTCCAGTGGTGTTCTGCCTCACCCATTGGTCCAGAAGGTGAAGTTCCTTGGCTACGTTACAGCCTAAGGCAGGACTCCTGATTACCTTCCCACACCCTCACAATCTGCATACTGCCACACCCTCACAATCTGCATACTGCCACACCCTCACAATCTGCATACTGCCACACCCTCACAATCTGCATACTGCATGCTCTAGGCCTCTTGTCTACACTGGTACCCCCAAACCCTCAGTACACTCCTCTTACACAGCCATGGGTAACTGCAAACTGCCACTCCCCAGAGGGTTGCCACCAGCATCCCCATTCTCTCTACGTGCCTACCCATCCAGCCACCAGCTGCAGCTCACCTGTGCCCCACCTGCACTCCAGAGAATTGCTTCTGCTTGCCCAGTGACTACAGACCAGCTCTGGCATGGGCAAACCAGGGAAACTCCTCTAACATCCAGAGATCTGCATCTCATGTTCTCCAATGAGGTCTGAACTCTGGTCTCAAGAAGAGGGCTCTCCTTCCGAATTTGTCTTTCCTGAGTACTCTCATTTAGTCAGAGGGTACAATAACGTGTTTTCTTACATCTTATAGCTACTGTTTTATCATTATTTAATAATTATATTTATATTAATAGTTATCTTTATATTAAAATTCCCCTGTTCAGATTACCGTATGTTCTCTTATCTCCTGATTGGATCCAAACAGATACACTTGCGTTTCAGAGTTCTATCCCTAACCTCTTCTCCTCCCAAAGATGGCATCTAGGTATGTGAAGACATTTACTTTATTCTTTTTGGAAGGCGAAAGAGAGGGAGAGAGAGACAGAGAGAGGCAGACCTCAGATTCAGGAGCTGTTCTCTGAATCTCCACTGCATTCTACTGTAGGTAGATAGGTCGCTCAGCTCCCTGAACCAGTTACAATGAGTAAAACTGTTCATACTTGGTCTGGGGTGGAAAGTGTGGACAACCACTACTAGAAACTGATCCTGGCCTCTAGTCTTAAAGGCACCTTCTATTATAGTCTCTTCACTCTGATACAACCTTTTCTGATCGGTTGGCCTCAGAGGTCCCTGAGGCAGTAGAAAACCTCCAGGCATGAAAAGCCACACAATCCCCTGCCAAGCGCAGGCCCTTGGTAGCCAGGAACCCATCCTCAGTCTCAATCCTTCGAGCTGTCTCCAAGGTTACCTCCATGTCATTGCTCTCTCACTGTTGATCATGTCCCAGACCTGAAGGCTGAAGTGGAGCCAACTAATGTCTGTGGTCTCCCTCATGCTTTGACAGAGGAGCAGACCACTAGCTCAAATGTTTTCAGACTCTTCCAAACCTTTCCTGATGTTTCTACATTCACCTCATTTGAGGCACAGCTCTAAGAAGGGGAAAAGCAAGGACCTTAAGGAAAAACAGGACTCTTACTCCATGAGACCAAAAGGGGAGGGCATCTACTTGCTCTAATCCAAATCATTCTTTCTAGATAAACCAATACCTTGAGACTCTGGAAGAAATTCTAGAAATAGTTCTTTCACTACATTTCTGAGGTTTAAAGAAATTTAGAAAATCCTTCCTTCGCCTGACAAAGTCAAGCTTTCCTCATTGCCAACATTATTAAAAACATACTATAGTAATTAAAAGCTGAACACTGGTTCTTCTTTGCATTCTTGTTACAAAAGTCCTAATCCCACCACTATTCCCATAATTTCTCCTTCCCCCATCCCCTGCTACAGAAAAATTCCTTGGCCTGACCACGTATAAAGTCACATGCATAGAAATTTAGGAGAGGAGAGTAAACAAATTTCAAATGCTTTTACCTTCTGTTAAATACTTCCACTAATTGCAGAGAATGAATAAATAAATGAACAAGATAGAAGACAGACTTGCATAGAAAAGATTAGAACAGAAAAGAAGCTCAGTGAATACCCAGGAATGCTTACTCAAAGCATAAAACAGATGAAATCACTGACATAATGAACCACCTTCCATTATCTGTCCTTGGAAAATAAAAATAAAATGCCACATTTTATTAAATCTAGGACACCACTAATTTTTCTACCACTACAAAAAAAGTTGCCAATTAGACTATCATATATCCTTAGTTGAAAGATGCATTCTAGTTTCAGAGATGCTAAAATGTGGAGAAAAAATATATGTCTTAGAAGTAATTTAATATGATAATAAAGATGACTGAATCCAGAAAACAAAAATTAAGTGATTATTTTAAATTATATTGGAGATATACTCCCCCCAAAAGTCACTAAGATAAAATATTACAGTAAGAGCTTATTGGGATAATGGAATAATATATTTTCAGCATTTTTTTTTTTTTTTTTTTGCCTTTCCAACTTTTATTTTAGGTTCAGGGGGTACATGTGCAGGTTTGTTTTATGGGTAAACTGCATGTCATAGGAGTTTGGGGTACAGATTACTTCATCACCCAGATAATGAGCATAGTACTCCGTAGGTAGTTTTCAATCCTCACCCTACTCCCCCCTCCACTCTCAACTAGGTCTCAGTGTCTCTTGTTCCCGTTTTTGCGTCTATGTGTGTTCAATGTTCAGCTTCCACTTATGAGAACATGTGGTATTTGGTTTTCTGCTCCCACATTAATTTGCTTAGGTTAGTGGCCTCCAGCTCCATCCATGTTCCAGCAAAGGACATGATCTGTCATTCTTTTTTATGGCTGTGTAGTATTCTGTGGTGTGTATGAACCACATTTTCTTTAGTCCACCACTGATGGGTATCTAGGTTGAGTCCATGTCTTTGCTACTATGAATAGTGCTGCATCTAACATATGCATGCATGTGTCTATACGGTAGAACAATTTCTATTCCTTAGGGTATATACCCAGTAATGGGACTGCTAGATTGAATGGTAGTTCTGTTTTAAGTTCTTTGAGAAACAGCCAAACTGCTTTCCACTGTGGCTGAACTAATTTACCTTCCCACCAGCAGTTGTATAAGCATTCCCTTTTCTCTGCAACCTGACCAGCATGTTATTTTTTGACTTTTATTTAAGAATAGTCATTCTGACTGGTACAAAATGGTATCTCACTGTGGTTTTGATTTAAACTTCTCTAATGATTAGTGATGTGGAGCATTCTTACATGCTTACTGGCCATTCATGTCTCTTCTTTTGAAAACTGTATTCATGTCCTTTGCCTACTTTTAATTAGGTTGTTTTTTGCTTGTTGATTTTTTAAAGTTACTTATAGATTCTGGATATTTGACCTTTGTCAGATGCATAGTTTGCAAATATTTTCTCTTATTCTGTAGGTTGACTGTTTATTCTGTTGAGAGTTTCTTTTGCTGTGCAGAAGCTCTTTTGTTTAATTAGGTCCCTCTTGTCAATTTGTGGTTTTGGTGCAATTGCTTTTTGAATCTTCATCATAAAGTCTTTGCCAAGTCTGACGTCCAGAATGGTATTTCCTGGGTTTCTTCTAGGATTCTTATAGTTTTAGGTTTTATATTTAAGTGTTTAATCCATCTTGAGTTGATTTTGCTATATGGTGAAAGAAAGGGGTCCAGTTTCAGTCTTCTGCATTTGGCTACCCAGTTATCCCAGCACCATTTATTTTCAGCATTTCTAACAACCACAAGTTACTATAGAAAAATACCACAAATATGTGAAGTTTTGAAGCAAATATTTAAGTGCTCCCAAAATGTCACAATATTCAAGTGGCATAGATAAGAAACTAAAAAAGCATATGCAACTGGAATTATGGAAATACCATTAATATCTGAAGAGGCTGCTGAGAAGTGAAAATGGGTGGCAATAGGAAAGTACAGGCCTCTGTTGCAGCAGAATGACTGGTTCCAGGGATCTGAGCACACAGAGCTGCTTCTGAAAGACATTTTCTGAGAGGCCTTCACAAGCTAGAAAAAGTTTGATGATCTCTAGACCAGTTTGCTTTTGCCCAAAGAACAGCAATACAAGTCCTGCCAATGATATTCTTCCCAACAATCTGCAAACCAATGACATGCCCAGTGATAGGAAAAAATTAACTTATATTAAAAGAATATAAATGAAGTATCAAAATAATATAATAATTTTAAAATGTCATCATTGTAGACTCTGTTAAAATAAATTGAGCTATCAGAAAACAACAGCATCTAAGAATGATCAATATGAACTGTGTATAACTCAGTTCCCTATTTATTTCTACTAGGAGCTATACAAGTTTATAACATTGAACTGATTATGAAAATAGTCAACAATGTAATTGGAATTTTTTACATCTTTCAGTGCACAAAACGGCTATCAAATCAAGAACATTTTAATGAAATGGGGAATAATTTAGAGATGCTTATTTAATACTCTCATTTTATATTGAGGCAATTAAGGAAAAAAAAAACATATAACCTTGGTTTTGACTTAATGATAAAGCTTGAAACCAGGCATCATGACATGAGTCATTTGATCTAATACGAAAACTTGAAGCTCTGTGCCAACTCTCATACCCAGCTCCCCAAGCTACTGAAAATTGCCATGAACATTAATAATACTATAAAAAGGCAGTCTGGTTTATATAAATGCAAGTCAATACAAATGAGAAAAGGACCATTTATTGTGATGGATGTGTTCACTGAATGCGAAAGCAAATTATTGAAGATAGAGTGAAAGGGAAAAATCTATAAATATCCAGGCTCCCTGCAGTAGTGAGATTAACCACATGGAAATTAAAGAAAAGCTAAAGGAAAACACTGAGTTCATATGTGGAGAAAATATTAAAAGCATCTCACTGCAGGCAACAAGATTAAGGCAATGCATTTGCAGAGCCACTTCTAACATTCATTAAATGTTATGAAATGGAACAGTATAGACCCAGAGGCATGGAATAACAGGCTATTGATGGAAAAATAGAAACTGGCAATAAAAGGATCATTCTTTTACATAAAGCACAAGGAAGGTTCATCAACACCAACAACAGGCTGTTGATGGAAAAGTAGAAACTGGCAATAAAAGGATCACTCTTTTACATAAAGCATAAGGAAGGTTCATCAACACCAACGATTACTGCAACCATTGTAAACTCGTCAGTACAGACTAACGCAGGAATGCTCTGTGAAAATGTGGAAAGAGAAACCATGGTGTAGCAGCAACCTAATAAGAATCCAAAAATTTCAAAGAGCATTGAGATCTGGATAAACTGACCTGGAATATGTAGAAGAGGAAGACATCTCAGGGATGTTATTTGAGAGGTGCCAAAAAACTCCTTAAAAATAAGTCCCCTGCCTGCCTGGTCACAGTTCATGAAATCACCTTATTACTCAGTCCTTTACAGAGAGCCATGTCAGACTTTATATTGAAGTATTAGCATTACCTGGACCACATGGAACAGTAAATCATTTCTAGTTGTCACCAGACCGTTATTTCATGCTATTTCCTCTGAGAAAATGCCTCTTCCCTGCCTTCCTCACTGGTGGACACATTCTTCAGGCCTCAGCTTGAATATTAGCTCCTCAGTAACACCTTGCACATCCCTCCACTGCCCTGGAAAAATTACCTCTCCTCTGCATACCATGCACTCTACAGGGGTCTGACTTCATCGGCTAGAGTTACACGTAGACATATTTGCTTTCCTCATTGGGCTGAGGCTCCTTCAGAGTTAAAGCCGTCTTTCTCCCTCCATCATTGCCCTGCCTAGCACCTGCAGTATTAAGGCTCTACAATAAACTGAATGAGTGAAAAGGCTCTAAGCACTTGCTTAGCTAACAAGTCTTCATGAAGAAACATAATGCAGCCTGGTATAAGCTCTGTGGAGGGCAAATGTCAACATCATAGTGGGGAGCCTGAAAAGAGAGGTGGGGACTGGACTGTTTCAGCTCCTGAAAGGTGCCTCCTACAAAGCTCAGGCTCAGGAAACACCTGAGCACAACTAAGGAGGTAGTGGATAAAGAGAAAGGGACCCAAACAATAAAGAAGGAGCATAGATGGAGGATAAAGGGAACCAAATATAAGCCCTCTCTTTCAGGGATTTGCTTGGATCAAGCCCACACACTCCTGTCAGCGACAAGACTTAGTGTGCTGAAGTGGGAAGAACTCCACATCATCGGAGAGAAGACCAGAGTTGAAGTTTTGCATTTGTAACTGGGCACCTCTCTCCCAGTTTTCTCATCTGCATCTGTCTGCCCGCCTCTACATATAGCATAAATTTGGCCAACATAGAGCACTCAACATTTTATCTCTATCAGATACCTAATTGTAAGACCCACACACTCCATTTCTCCACTGACCCCTCCATTCTCAGTAACTTCTAATATTTTCCTGTCCTGGAAAACACTGGAGTTTGTTCCTTCCAAATCCAATCCCTTCACTTTACTGAGAAAAAGACAAATCTCAGAGAGGTTGTGGCTTGCTCAAGGTCACTTGCCCAACTGGCAGTGCCACAGGTTAAAATCCAAATATTCTGATTTCTAACTAATATTGGTGCTACAAATTCTACTGGGAAGGACTGTTGTGTAATAATTTAGTTGGAAAGAAGGAACTAGAAGTCTTGCTTTTAGACTGTATTTGCATAGTAAACACACTGTTTACTTAATTATATTTATTTAAGGTGTGGGAGATTAAAGCCTCCTCAAGCTATCTTGTGGCAGAATCACTGCTGCTAACACACTGCTCTTTCCATCACACCATCTACCTCCAGTAAAGTCATTTATCATCTCAGTAACCTCAAAGATGTTTCCTGGGCTATGCTGGTTTGACTGCTTATTGTATTTTGGCATCAACAACTCCAAAGGCATTACTTGTAAACAAATGTTTTATCTCAGATTGCCATATCTGCATTTATTATACAATCTTGGTTTAGAGACCAAAACATTAGTCTGGGGAATAAAACAAGATTTATCTGAAGGAAAGAGAACAGGCACAGTTGTTCCCATATTGCAGAGAAGACAGCTAAGGTGAGAAGCTGATGCGTAAAATTATCCTACCTCTGTGTTTCTTCTCAAATTGAAATTTGCAAGAAATATTTTAACTTTAAAATCCAGTAATCTGACATTTATCCCAAGTTATCTGTTGCTACATTTAGATAATTGTTAATTTCTACCATTGATAAGTCCCTTTTAGGGAGTATTTAGCAAGCAGTAAAGCCTTCTGGGGTTTTGAGGAAAACATATGGTAATAAAGGAGCCAAAATATTACCCACAATAATTTTTGTTACAATAAAGATGACCAATCTTTAAGTTTCTTTCTTCCACAATTAATGGCTAACTATATCAAATATACTGGACTTAAACATAAAATCCCTAGTTTTCCTTTATGATACAATAACTATCAACACAAGACTGACCTCTACTGGGAACGTCTGTCCTTGTTAGATGGATCGTGACTTGTGAAAATAGTCAAATATGCTAAGTCAGACACCTGCTAGGGCTTTAATAGATCATCAAATTTAATTCTCTGTGAAAAGGTAACAGTGATGAACTTTCTGAAATCAAAACCTTCATCATCTTTAAGCAATAATTGTGTATAATTATATTTGGCATTTTGACAAGGAAAAGTAGAAATTCAGAAATGATGTCACTGTATATTTTAAATGTTAACTATTGCCTTAGATAATTATTAACTTAGAACACTGACGCATTATTATCCAATCAGATTGTACCATCTTGTATATTCTATTTAGAAAAGTCTTAAATTTTTTTTCTAAGTATCAAAACGCTTTCAAAAGATTGGAATTTTTAGGACAAATTTGCATATGGACAAAAACCCAAATTTAATTTTTAAAATTATGCAGAATCAGTAGGCAAGAAGGCTGATTTCATTTGTTATATTTCCTCTGTGCCTCTTATCATGGTCTAATAACTCATGTGAATCAGCTACATGATTCTAATCTTCAAAACACCACTCTCATCATTCGACTGAATTTTTAATAACTTCTGAGCCCAAAACACATCTGATTAAAAAATATACATACATAGATATGGATATCTGTAATTGGAGGTAAATTAGCATCACAGGTTCTCATAAAAGTATAGATTGCATTTTATCCTGCATAACTATCTTTAGCAACAAACAGTTCTGCTGTCTTGGTAAATTATCACTGAAATGTCTGTTGTCAGGACCCTTCAAAGGTTAAAAGTTTTTAGTGCGAAGAGTGAGCAAAAGGCCTCTACATTCGCATGTTGCATTAGTCTACACTAATTCAAAATTGAAGTACTTCAATTTTCAATATTGATGTGGCTTGGCTGTGTCCCCACCCAAATCTCATCTTGAGTTGTAGTTCCCATAATGCCCACGTGTCGTGGGAGGAGCCCAGTGGGAGGTAATTAAATCATGGGGGCAGTTATCCCCATACTGTTCTCATGATAGTGGGTTCTCACAAGATCCAATGGTAATATAAGGGGCTTTTCCCCCTTTGCTTGGCACTTCTTTCTCCTGTCGCCTTGTGAAGAAGGATGTGTTTGCTTCACCTTCCTCCATGATTGTAAGTTTCCTAAGGCCTCCCCAGCTATGCAGAACTGTGAGTCAGTTAAACCTCTTTTCTTTATGAATTTCCCAGTCTCAGCTATTTCTTCATAGCACCCTGAGAATGGACTAATACAAATATCAATTATATTTTACTTAGGTCTCATGAAAATAATTTTCAGTCCTTGAGTTTTTTAAAAAATAAAGTTTCATCTGTTTTATTAAACATAGAAAGAAATCCATTATAAACTACTCAAGAAGACTACCTTGTTATTACTTTGAAAGATATGCTGGCAGCAAGATGTTAAATTTGTGGGGGCTAGAAGAGGGAGAAAAGCTTTTGTTATATTCTCTAGAAAAGGCTCTAGATACTCTAAGTGTCTTTAGTTCTGACAGAAGAGCCCAAAAAGAGGTATTACAAAATAAGCAGACCTAGCCAAATACATAATTATTTTTTGTTTGGAAATAAGCACAGTTGGTGACATTTTATGGAAAATATAACTTATTCTACATCCTCAAATGAAGCAAACAATTCACTCAACAATTCTCCAAGGTGAAATTTGCAAAAACTGCACATAGAATTTTAACTTAGATTCAGTACTTAATTATGAAACTTACATTGCAACATAAATATGCACTAACAACTGAAAGTGACATTTTTTATTGGGTTAGCACCCTATTGTCCCATTACTGTTCCCAGTTTATTTCCTCAAATTGAAATTTTAAACGTTAAATTAACTAGACACTGAAAAAATCCATCACAGGGTACTTATTACACTGTTAATAAATATATCCTCTACTTATCCCAGGAAGTATATTTGTTCTACAAAATTAAATAAGAAATATATTTCCAAGTTGATACAAAGTAGCAAATTCTGTTTATTAATGTGGTCTTAGATCCCAACTTTCAAACTACTTGAGTACCCATGAACAAATAATTTCTTTAAGACTCAATAATCATAGTTTATGTTTTATGGCAACTTGTTTGGAACACCCAATGATGGCAAGGTATTATACTCTGCAGGATATATTATCTTAAGCAAGAAAATGCATGATTGAAAATGCTGTAAAATTAGAATTTCCTATGTTTCATGCTGAAGTGAGTACTTCAAAATACTATGATGATGAATATAAATACAGTTGAATCTCTCCTAAATACTGACTTTCATAGGTAATAAAACTACTTTTCCCTAGGTCTTTGACATTTGTAGGTTTTTGTTCTTGAGGGTAAAACTAATCATTCATCACAGCCACACCCATATAACTAAGGACGATTTTAACTGATTCCTCCTTTAATCATGATTTAAGATTTTTGTGACATTCCAAATATAAGAAATTTTTAGTTTCTTCTTCCTGTATACAAGCAACTCACAAACATCAGCTTTTTAAAAGTTACATTTCCTATAACAATGTGCAGAAACTCTCTTCTCTACGTGGGAATCAAAACCAAACTCTTGGATAACATAAGTGCTAAGTCGTGACCCATATGTCTATTAAATTTGCGAGACTGCCAGACATGACTTCCCTGAAGGCAGATGCAGGAACACAAAGATGTGTGAGAAATAAAAATGAGAAATGGCTTGAATTCCATCACCCTGCTCCTACACAGAGGGTCTTCAACCTTGAAATTTTGCTATAGTACTCTTTAAAAATTTTCTGTATGGAACATTCATTTGATAAACTTCTTACTAGAGTCTCTTAGGGCAATGATACTCCCTATGATATTTTTGACTTATTATACCTAAAAATAAAAGCAATGATACATAAAAATAAAAAATACTTTAAAAATCATACCTAAAAATAAAACAAATACATGCTCATGTCTATAGAGCATCAAAGACAGACTTTGTTTTCATCACTGTTGCAGTATCTTTTGTGGGAATTTGTGGAAAATTCAATGAAAAATCTTTAGCATATATTTGTAGAAAGAGACCAAAAGAGATTAGATATGAATTTGGCAAAACTGGTTAAGACAACGAAAATGCTGCAAATCAAAAAGAAATTTGAGATCTTAAATTTTTTAAAGTATAGGTTGAAAAAGGACATATGAGCTTATACATAAGTATCCAAAGTAAATGTGCTAAAAACCATAAAACATTGCTCACTGGAAACTACACAACGCATTAGTCAGGAGCCTGGGGTTTGCGGTTAGACAGTGCTTGTTTTGACTGCCAACTATTTTACTCACAAGCTGAGTAATCTCAGGGATATTACCCAACCTGACAGAGCCTCAGTTTCCTAAGCTGTAAAATGGATAGTAAAATGAATGTAAAATCCATAGTAGTGGATATATGAATTGAACAGGAGACTAGAAGGGCTGAAATATAAGAATATTCTGAAGAAATTATCCAGAAAGCAGCATAGAAAGACAAAAATACAGACATACATTGAGATTAAGAGACAGAGTGTAGAGTGAGATCTAACATATATTTAATTAAAGATTCCAAAGCAGAGGAGAGATTGTGACAAAGGCAATATTTAAACTGATGAAAGACCTCAAACTTCTGATTCAAGAAGCCCAACAAATCCCAAGCAGGATAATTATTTTAAAAGTACACACCAAGATACAGCAACATCAATGAAAAGACCATGAAAGACAGAGCGAAAAGCAGCCTGCCAAGAAAGGGGCACATTATTGATAAAGAAGCGATATCTAGAGCAGCAGCTGACTTTTAAGCAGCAATAATGGAAGCCTGCTAACGAAGGGATAACTGCAGTATATGGAAATAAAATAGCTATCAACATAGAATTCTATATGCAGTGTATTAGTCAGTACAGGCTGCTATAACAAGTACCATACCCTGGGTGGCTTATAAATAGAAATTTATTTCTCATAGTCCTGGAGGCTGGAAATCCAAGATCAAGGTGTGAGCATGGTCCAGTTCTGGTGAGGGCTCTCTTCCATGTTGTAGACTACTGACTTCTTATTGTATCCCCACATGATAGAAAGAGGGCAAGAGAGCTCTGTGGGTTCTCTTTTGTAAGGGCACTCATTCTATTCATGGTCTACTCTCTTGGCCTAATCACCTCCCAAAGGCCTCATCTCCTAATACCGTCACTTTGGGGTTAGGATTTGAACACATGAGTTTTCTGGGGAGACATTTAGTCCATAACTTACAGTTAAACTATCTTTAAACAATGATGGCATTCTTTACACTGAATTGTACACTGAATGGCTAAAATACTAATTTTCTGCCATTTATATTTTACCACAACTTTAAAAAAAACGTAATATACCCCAAATCACTAAATTATACATTTTAAGTGGGTGAATTGTATGGTTATGTGAATTATGTCTCAATAAAGCTGTTAAAAAGAATGAGGGCAAAATTTCAAAAGTTTTCAGACAAAAACAAAGCAAACCCTTACTGCAGATAAATTCTAAATAATTTACTTTAAGAAGAAAAAAAGTATGGTAAAATACGTAGGTAAGTCTAGTAAACAAAGACTATATAAAATAACAACAATATATTATGAAGTTTAAAAAGCAATAAAACATAATACATTGTAATAATATCTAATTAGAAGGGTGTTCTTACTGTGTTAAGGTCCCTAAATAGTCTGAGATGAGGGAAAACGCACTGACACTAACTTTAAACTTTGATATGTTACTATAAAAGACATAATTCCTAGGGAATCCAACAAGAAGGTTAGAAACAGAGTGCATAGGTTTCAAATTAGCAGAAGAAACCATGAAATTATTTCCAAAATCCAAACAAAGGCAAGAAAGTGAAGATAATCAGTTAGAAAGCACCAGTAAAGATGCTTTTACTCAAATTAGAGTAGACGTATACCCAAAATTAGAGTAATCATATTAAATATAAACTGTCTAAATGCTACAATTAAAAATAAAGACTGTGAAGTTGGCTTCTTAAAACATAAACTACGTGCTGGTTATAAGAGATACACATAAAATACAATACAGAAAGACTGCAGACAAACACATTACTAATGATAAAGAATGACTTTCATAATAATAAATAAAAAGGTCAGTCCACCAGATAAATATGAAAATTCAAAATGAATTTTATCAGAAATCTATAATAATTCTCTCAGTAATAAATATAAATGCAGTCAAGGTGGGAAGATCACTTAAGACTGGGAGTTTGGGACCAGTCTGGGTAACAAACACAACAAGACAAAAATCTCTTAAAAAGTTGAAAAAAATTAGCTGAGCATAATTAGTCCTAGCTACTTGGGAGGCTGAGACAGGAGCATCACTTGAGCCCAGGAGGCCAAGGTTGCTGTGAGCTATGACTGCACCACTGCACTCCAGCTTGGGCAACAGAGTGAAACCCTGTCTCTAAAAAGAAAAGGGGAGAAAAAACATAGATATATATACACACATATATATATGTACACACACACACACACATATATATATATGCAGGCAAAATAAATCAGTAAGAATGTAGGAAATTTAAACAAGATTTTATACAGAGAGAAAAACTGTAATCACTGCAAAATTCATATTATTTTCATGTATACAGCATATTAACAAAAATTGACCATATACTAGGCTACACAACAAGTCTCAACAAATTTCAAAGACTGAAATTATACAAACCATTTTTATGACTTCAGTGTAATTACATTAATTTTTAAAAAAGGTAACTAAGTTCCACCCAGGATTCAAGAAAGAAATCATTCCAACCATATATAGAAAGAGTAATTTTCAGCTTAATTTATAACCTTGATCAGAAAGTCAACAAAGATCATAAGAGAAGGAAATTTTCAGGACAGTTTTACTCATGAACATAGATACAAGAACTATAAACTAAATACGAGCAACAGAATCTATATATATATATTCAAATGATAATACACCATAATTAGATTTATGCCACTTCCAGAATGCAAAGTGGTTTAATATTAGTAATCAATTAATGCAATATAACCCCAATGATAGACTAAAAGATAGAACTTATGAAATCCTCAACAAATGTAGGAAAGGTAGTTGATTAAGATTCAACATCAATTCATGATTAAAACAAGCAATAAAAATTTTTTTGACAATAGAATAGAAATAAAAAATAATTTCTTTTAAAATTATAAAAGGGTAGCTACAAATACTCTAATGCTACAAGATTCCTCTCTGAAGTTAGGAACAAGATGATGCTGCTGCAATCCCCACTCTATTCCACATTAAACAGTAACACCCCCTTATCTGCTACGGACATGCCAGACCCCCATAGGTGCCGTATAGTTTTGTTTTGTTGATACAGTGTCTCACTCTGTTGTACAGGCTGGACTGCAGTGGTATGATCTGGGCTCACTGCAACCTCTGCCTCCCAGGTTCAAGCGATTCTGGTGCCTCAACCTCCAGAGTAGCTGGGACTAGAAGAGCCCGCCACCACACCTGGCTAATTTTTGAATTTTTAGTACAGACAGAGTTTCACCAGGTTGGCCAGGCTGGTCTCAAACTCCTGGCTTCAAGCAATCCACCCGCCTTGGCCTCCCAAAGTGCTAGCATTACAGGCATGAGCCACCATGCCTGGCCCTGAAACCATATAGTATTGAACACTATATACACGGGCATATCTGGTTTTATTGCACTTCACAGATTATATTGTATATTGTATCCAGATCACTGCATATTTTACAAATTGAAGGTTTGTGGCAACCCTGCATTGAGAAAGTCTCTTGGTGCCATTTTTCCAACAGTAATGTGCTCACTTCATGTCTTTGAGTCACATTTTGGTAATTCTTATAATACTCGAAGGTTTTTCATTATTATTACATCTGTTACGGTGATCTGTGATCAGTGAACTTGATGTCACTATTGTAATTGTTTGTTGGTGTCACAATCCATACCTATATAAGGCTGAGAACTTAATCGATAAATGTTGTGTGTTCTGACTGCTCTAGCCACCAGCCATTCCCCCATAGGTCTCCCTCTCCTTGGGCTTCCCTATTCCCAGAGACACAACAATATTGAAGTCAGGTCAATTAATAACCCTACAATGGCCTCTGTTGAGGTGAAACAAGAGTCGCACGTCTCTCACTTTAAATCGAAAGCTAGAAATGATTGAGCTTAATGAGAAAGGTATGTTGAAAGCCAAGATGGAAGGAAAGTTTAGGCTTCTTGTGCCAAACAGTTACTCAAGTTGTGAGTGCAAAGGAATAGTTCTTGAGGGGGGTGGAGCAAGATGGCCGAATAGGAACAGCTCCAGTCTCCAACTCCCAGCGCGAGCGACACAGAAGACCGGTGATTTCTGCATTTTCAACTGAGGTACTGGGTTCATCTCACTAGGGAGTGCCGGACAATCGGTGCTGGTCAGCTGCTGCAGCCCGACCAGCGAGAGCCGAAGCAGGGCGAGGCATTGCCTCACCTGGGAAGTGCAAGGGGGAAGGGAATCCCTTTTCCTAGCCAGGGGAACTGAGACACACAACACCTGGAAAATCGGGTAACTCCCACCCCAATACTGCGCTTTAAGCAAACAGGCACACCAGAAGATTATATCCCACATCTGGCTGGGAGGGTCCCACGCCCACGGAGCCTCCCTCATTGCTAGCACAGCAGTCTGCATCTAACCGCAAGGCAGCAGCGAGACTGGGGGAGGGGCGCCCGCCATTGCTGAGGCTTAAGTAGGTAAACAAAGCCGCTGGGAAGCTCGAACTGGGTGGAGCTCACAGCAGCTCAAGGAAACCTGCCTGTCTCTGTAGACTCCACCTCTGGGGACAGGGCACAGATAAACAACAACAAAAGCAGCAGAAACCTCTGCAGAGGCAAACGACTCTGTCTGACAGCTTTGAAGAGAGCAGTGGATCTCCCAACACGGAGGTTGAGATCTGAGAAGGGACAGACTGCCTGCTCAAGTGGGTCCCTGACCCCTGAGTAGCCTAACTGGGAGACATCCCCCACTAGGGGCAGTCTGACACCCCACACCTCACAGGGTGGAGTACGCCCCTGAGAGGAAGCCTCCAAAGCAAGAATCAGACAGGTACACTCGCTGTTCAGCAATATTCTATCTTCTTCAGCCTCTGCTGCTGACACCCAGGCAAACAGGGTCTGGAGTGGACCTCAAGCAATCTCCAACAGACCTACAGCTGAGGGTCCTGACTGTTAGAAGGAAAACTATCAAACAGGAAGGACACCTACACCAAAACCCCATCAGTACGTCACCATCATCATCAAAGACCAGAGGCAGATAAAACCACAAAGATGGGGAAAAAGCAGGGCAGAAAAGCTGGAAATTCAAAAAATAAGAGCGCATCTCCCCCAGCAAAGGAGCGCAGCTCATCACCAGCAACGGATCAAAGCTTGACGGAGAATGACTTTGACGAGATGAGAGAAGAAGGCTTCAGTCCATCAAACTTCTCAGAGCTAAAGGAGGAATTACGTACCCAGCGCAAAGAAACTCAAAATCTTGAAAAAAAAGTGGAAGAATTGATGGCTAGAGTAATTAATGCAGAGAAGGTCATAAACGAAATGAAAGAGATGAAAACCATGACACGAGAAATACGTGACAAATGCACAAGCTTCAGTAACCGACTCGATCAACTGGAAGAAAGAGTATCAGCGATTGAGGATCAAATGAACGAAATGAAGCGAGAAGAGAAACCAAAAGAAAAAGGAAGAAAAAGAAATGAACAAAGCCTGCAAGAAGTATGGGATTATGTAAAAAGACCAAATCTACATCTGATTGGGGTGCCTGAAAGTGAGGGGGAAAATGGAACCAAGTTGGAAAACACTCTTCGGGATATCATCCAGGAGAACTTCCCCAACCTAGTAGGGCAGGCCAACATTCAAATCCAGGAAATACAGAGAACGCCACAAAGATACTCCTCGAGAAGAGCAACTCCAAGACACATAATTGCTAGATTCACCAAAGTTGAAATGAAGGAAAAAATGTTAAGGGCAGCCAGAGAGAAAGGTCGGGTTACACACAAGGGGAAGCCCATCAGACTCACAGCAGATCTCTTGGCAGAAACTCTACAAGCCAGAAGAGAGTGAGGGCCAATATTCAACATTCTTAAAGGAAAGAATTTTAAACCCAGAATTTCATATCCAGCCAAATTAAGTTTCATAAGTGAAGGAGAAATAAAATCCTTTACAGATAGGAATAGTTCTTGAAGGAAATTAAAAGCACCACTCCAGTAAACACACACATGATACAAAAGCTAAGCAGCCTGATTGCTGAAATGGAGAAAATTTGAGTGGTCTGGACAGAAGATAAAACCAGCCACATATTCCCTTAACCCAAAGCCTAATACAGAGCAAGGCCCTAATTCTTCAATTCTGTAAAAACTGAGAGAGGTGAGGAAGCTGCAGAAGAAAAGTTGAAAGCTAGCAGAGCTTGGCTCATGAGGTTTAAGGAAAGAAGCCATCTCCATAACTGCAAAGTGCAAGGTGAAGCAACAAAGGCTGGAGAAGCTGCAGCAAGTTATCCAGAATATCTAGCTAAGATCATTAATGAAGGTGGTTGCACTAAACAATAGCTTTTCACTGTAGATAAAACAGCGTTCTATTGGCAGAAGATGTAATCTAGGGCTTTCATAGCTATAAAGAAGCCAATGCCTGGCTTCAAAACTTCAAAGGACAAGCTGACGCTCCTGTTAGGAGCTAATGCAGCTGGTGACCTGAAGCTGAAGCAAATGCTCATCTATCATTCAAAAAATCCTTGGGCCCTTAAAAAATACACTATATCTACTCTGCCTGTGCTCTATAAATGGAACAACAAAGCCTGGATAACAGTACATCTGTTTACAGCATAGTTTACTCAATATTTTAAGCCCACTATTGAGAGCTGCTGCTAAAACAACAACAACAACAAAAAAAACAAAACATGTTACAAAACAAAAAAAGAGATTCCTTTCAAAATATTACTGCTCACTGACAATGCACCTGGTCTACCAGGCATGGATCCACGCAACAAAGGGATAAGCCATTTTCAGAGTGGACAAAGCAGGACAGTCCAAGATTTCATCATGCTATAAGAACAGCATACAATTTAAAACTTGTTTATTTCTAGAAATTTCTATTTAATATTTTCTGACTGTGGTCGAGCATGGCTTACTGAAACTGTGCAAAGTGAAACAGCAGATAAAGGGGAAACAGGGAACTGCTATACTGAAGATCTCCAGTGTCCTGAGACAAAAAAGAATGAAAGGATGGAGGGTAGGAGGGAGGGAGCCAGGGAAAAGAAATAACGGAGGCAGGCAGGCAGGCAGGCAGGCAGGAAGGAAGGAAGGAAGGAAATAAAGATTGGAAAGTATATTGTATCTAGGTCACTTTATAACAAATTACTCTTCAATTAAGAGGCTTAAAACAATAAACATTTATTATATCACAGTTTCGGTGGATTAGGAATCCAGGCACAGCTTAGCTAAGTCCTCTGGCTTACAGTTTCTCAAAAGTCTCCAATCAAGGTGTCAGCTAAGGTTAGAGTCACCTCAAGGTTTGACCAAGGGAAGATCCACTTCCAAGATCACTCATAAAGATGTTGGTAGGCTTCACATCCACGGTGGCTGTTGGCCAGATACATCAGTTCCTTGCCTGGTGGGCCTCTGAAAGGGTAGCTCACAACATGACAGCTGGCTTTCCCCAGAGCAAGCCAGGGAGAGAATAAGAAGGAAGACAAGCAAGATGAAGCCAGAGTTTTGGAATCTAATCTCAAAAGTGATACCCCATCACTGATGATGTATTCTATTATTTAGAAATGTGTCATTTTAGCTCCACCCACACTCAAGGACAGGAGACTACACAAGGCATTAAATACCAGGAAGCAAGGATCACTGAGGACAATATAGATGCTGTCTACCACAGAACGGCAAAGCAAAAGTTGTTTTTTCCCTAATATGTAGACAATGCAAAAGAATCACACAAATGTCTAGAATTAGCAAGTCTAGCAAGGCTCATTGTATACAAAACTCAGGAAAACTAAGTTTTATACCATACACAAGCAACAAACAGTATAAGGAAATTTTACACCACCACCATTTACAAAAGAATTGAACATCAACATTGATCAGCTGAGTAACTGTTGAAACAAGAAATGGGTACTATCTTCTTTGAAAATTTTGATACTTTTTTAAAAGTATCAAACACTTGGGAACAATCTAACAAAAGATTTGTAAATCTTCAAAGAAAAGAACAACTTTTTTCTCATTTATTTCAAACAAATGGAAGGGTAAACCATGGTCATGGACTAGAAGACCTAATATTGTAGATAGCAATTCTCTCCAAATTGATTTATAGATATAATACAATCAAAATTTTAAAAAAACTCAACAGGGTGAGTGTGTGTCTCTGTGTGCGTGGTGTGTAGGCTTGATCTGATATTAAAATTTGTACAAAGACAAAAAAGTCAAAAAAAAAAAGGAAAAAATGTTCAGCCATATTAATAATCAGGGAAATGCAAATAAAACCACAATCAGACACTATTAATACCCACCACATTGACAACATTTCAAACTCTGCCAATATCAAGTTTTGGTGAGGATATTAAACAAAAGGAGTTCTCATACACTGTTAATGGGAGTGTTAATTGGGACAACCACTTTGGATAACTGCTATTATCTAGTCATCTATTTCACATTTAGTTGGTGCTTATATTTTATGATCTCTCCATAAGTATGTTATATTTTTTTTAAAAAAGTAATCTTAAAAAAAAAGGAAAGAAAACAACTACATATACTTTCAAAGATAAGCAACAGGAAAAGAGACTCTGAAAAATAAACTCTACCTTGGAGTGAAAATAGAGCAGAAAGAGTAATTATTCTTGGCTCTAAACAGAATGCCAAAGTCTGAGAATGAATCCCGAAACACTAAAAATCTCCCATTACATTATGTATTTGGAATGTAAGGTGGTACCCAAACCATTAGGAATACTTTGATCCATTTTTAAAAGCAAAATCTGCATCAATTGTAGGAGGTATTTTGCTACAAGAAAACAGGAGCAAATCTTAAGTGCAAAGAAAAATCAGTCCAAGGAGTACTGTAAGTCAATTAGTAGGTGTTGCTCTCAGCTTTTTGGGTAATTGCGCTCAGAGGAAGACTTTCAGCTGCTCCATAATCCAAGTGCACCACAATTTTACAAAAGGGCAAAGCAATGCTAAAAAATTAACAAAGTGCTCACCTAAAGGCCAGTCAATACAAAAGCCCAAATCTTACTTTCTATTTTCTCATAGAAATTAATGACTGATGAAGATCATTGGCAAAGGCATTTGAGGATGCTCTCTAACCGATCTAAATAAATGCGAAAAAAGAAACACGAGGTATGGCATTTTAAAAAAAAATAAATTTATTTACATTTCACTTACTTTCAAAAGGATGAAAATATATAACGGAAGTAGTCTCATTTTATTTAACCCATTTGTGTTTGACTTAGAATCACAGGTCTAAGGGTACCCAAAGAATTTATCCAGTTCAACTTTCCATTTTTAGCTAGGACTGAAATTATACCATTGCAGGCAGATGAAAATCTACTCCACTTATAGGTAAACATCAACTAATATATACGTTATAAAAACACTAGCTCTAGTAAAATCTGTCATAATATCCAATAAATCTGCAATAAAAGACATAGCCATCACAATATAAGACATTACAAAATTTATATGCCGCAATAAAAACTGGAATTTATACAGGAGAAATCATAATTGGCTACTAAGTCAATAGCATCATATTAACAGTACCCAGTGTCTTTCTTATTCAAGTATACACACTATTTTTAAGACTTAAAATTAAGTCTTAAGGCTGTAATAAAGATATTAGTAGCTAGGATGTATATACACAATTATTTAATAAACACCATAAAAAAGAAAGCAGAGATAAAAATACCCTTAAATTTTGTAACAATTACAAACATGTTAACATTATCACTATATATTTGACTCATAAATTTTAACCAATTTATACACTTTAAAAATAGCATTGAGTTTTATAAAAATACTAATGGCTAAACATTTTTAAAAACTAAGGCAATCTTTATCTACATTTCAGTAGTCTTTGTTTTATGCTTTTCTTTCTTCCACCACCAAAGTCTTTCTCCTAACCACCATTCACTCAAAACAACAACAGTGGTCTCTGGCGCCTGTTGCTGTGGAAGTATTACTACATTCGAAAACTTCTAGTTCTTTGAAATGGTTGGAAAGGCTTCTTTAGTGCCCACATTAGCAGCTGTGGTTTCGGTTTGGGTTTTTCAGGAAACAGAAGTGCTTCACTTTCTGGTGTAGGAAATCGTTCTTGATAGACTTCAGGATAGGATTTCTGAAACTAAAATAACGAATGGTCCAAGAAGAGTAAAAAAAGACACAGAAAAGCCAATAAAATTAGGCAGCCAAATTGTAAGAGTTTCTGAGCCTGTACTTTCCTATTTTTGTTTATTTTTGTTAAACCATTTGATTCCAATTTCTATAGAGTTAATCTATCTTTCTTTTGATCTAAGCTTCAAGTAAGTTCCCCTTTTAATCATGTTTCTTAAAATTTCCCCCACCGCCAACTACAAATAGACCTCACTTTTTAAATATTCACAAGTAACTCTGACTTCAAAATAACTTCTGTTCTACACAGCTAAATAAAATTTTGTCCCAATTACATTTCACCATTTCTCTGCTTCTCCAACTCAGTCCCACCAGCTTCTGCCCAAATGGAAGAGGGAATATTCTGGTGTATATTACTTTGTGAAAAGCTTAAAAGAGAGGCAGTATACTTTCTGTGGATCTTCACCACCAAACTCTCCTCCAGAATTACTCTGAGAATAATATGATTAGAAACCCAGAACTCTTGGTGCTCTATGTGTAACCCTACACGTACGATGTTTCCCGAATCCAACTATGTAGAGTTCGGTCTTTAAAAACAACAACCACTCACCTGATCATGGATCAATCGTGATGAATAGTCAAAATTAACATATTGTGAGTTAAAAACAATTCTCTGGAACCCTAAGCTGTGTTCCCTAACATAAGAGGAACTAAAAACTTGTACTGATACCTGAGGCAGGAAACTAATTTGATAGTGGCTATCTAAAACCAATGACTTTTAAACTCTAGATATTTTACATCTATGAATTCCATCGGATTTGCCTTTTGAAAACATGAAAAGAAATCTACCCTCACTGATCTTTACTCTGAGATTAATGTAGATGCTCTGCTAATTCACATCATGCCACATACCAAAATAAAGGACAAATATTAGAGAATAACTCTGTCAATGAAGAGTTTGGCAATGGTAACAGGTTTACACTGAAGAATATAGATCTAGGAAACTGACCATAGTGAGTAAATCATTGAGACTTCTGGAATGTATGAACTGACTAGTATACTTAGAAAACTGCTATGGCTCAGAAGATGAGATTTATATGAAGCCTATTAAAATTAAAAAAAAAACAGTAGGGAGGAGAAAAATGATTTATAAAGAATGTCCTTTATAGCAGCATGATTTATAATCCTTTGGGTATATCCCCAGTAATGGGATGGCTGGGTCATATGGTACATCTAGTTCTAGATCCGTGTATGTTCATTGCGGCACTATTCACAATAGCAAAGACTTGGAATCAACCCAAATGTCCATCAGTGACAGACCGGATTAAGAAAATGTGGCACATATACACCATGGAATACTATGCAGCCATAAAAAAGGATGAGTTTGTGTCCTTTGTAGGGACATGGATGCAGCTGGAAACCATCATTCTTAGCAAACTATCACAAGAACAGAAAACCAAACACTGCATGTTCTCACTCATAGGTGGGAACTGAACAATGAGATCACTTGGACTTGGGAAGGGGGACATCACACACCGGGGCCTATTATGGGGAGGGGGGAGGGGGGAGGGATTGCATTGGGAGTTATACCTGATGTAAATGACGAGTAGTTGGGTGCTGATGAGTTGATGGGTGCAGCACAGCAACATGGCACAAGTATACATATGTAACAAACCTGCACGTTATGCACATGTACCCTAGAACTTAAAGTATAATAATAAAATAAAATAAAATAAAAAATAAAAAAAAAAAAAGAATATCCTTTTACCTGCTTGAGTTTCTTCTTCTTCTCTTTGCTGGAGAGTTTGGCATCTGTTATGACTTCCTCCAACAAGGCTGCCAGAGGTTCCTGAGAGCCGTATGATCTTTGATATTCAAATTCCTCTGGACTAATTTGACGGCAAAATGATGGAGCAGATAAAGTGATATCCATATCAGCTCCTGGGTATTTTATCTGAGGCAAAAGGATTAGGAGTGAAAGAATATAGCATATTTTCAAATAAATTATAAGAATTAGTTCAGATCAAATGCGGGATACCTCCTTGTACTGTAGCGATGCCATGTTAGTCCTCAAAATTTGATTGGGGGAAACTCTATATTGAAAAGTAAAAGCATTTCCATAACTTCAAAATATTATTGTTTAAAGCCACAGTTTTAAATGGGATTTTTACCTTTGTAAACCCAAGAGCCATTTCAATAACAAAAAAGCTTGTGCCCTTGTTGGGAACAGGCCCCAAAATCTGGCCATAGACTGATCCCAAAACTGGCTATAAACAAAATCTCTGCAGCACTGTGACATGCTCATGATGGCCTTGACGCCCACGCTGGAAGGTTGTCAGTTTACAAGAATGAGGGCAAGGAACACCTGACCCACCAGGGTGGAAAACCGCTTAAGGCATTCTTAAACCATAGACAATAGCATGAGCAATCTGTGCCTTAAAGACATGTTCATGCTGCAGATAACTATCCAGAGTCCATCCCTTTATTTCGGCCCATCCCTTTATTTCCCGTAAGGAATACTTTTAGTAAATTTTTTGACTGGTTTGCTGTCAATAAATATGTGAGTAAATCTCTGTTCAAGGCACTCAGCTCTGAAGGCTGTGAGACCCCTGATTTCCCACTCCACACTCTGTATTTCTGCGTGTGTCTTTAATTCCTCTAGCGACACTGGGTTAGGGTCTCCATGACCAAGCTAGTCTCGGCATGCCCTCTTTTAACAAGATCTGAAATTCAAGCATAAATTAAACACATTGACTAAAATGATTCAAACATCGATAATGTTAGACATTCATTGGAACTATCCAGGCGCCTTCCCACATCTGAAGAGTCGGATTCTCAATGCCTTGAGGATAGTAGTGGCACGCATTTAGCTAAGCTTTTAGGAAGAGAGGAGTACTACAAACATTTTCTAACATCTTACCTGTGAGAATCAAGTAAAACAACAAATGTGCAGACAGTGCAGAAGGGATAAGGGAGAAGAAATAAGAGGAAAAAAGAAAAAAAAAGACTTGTGAATAAATGAACATACATTGAAAATATTTAATTTCAGAGTCTGGAGTCTTTTGAAACAGAAGGTTGCAGATGAGGATCATAGAAGGCTTGTGTCAAAAACATTGCCTACCTCATAATGTATCCCAGGGTCAGCCCTGAAACTGTCCTAAAACAATCACTGGAATAATCCAAGCAACACTGCATTTTCAGAGAAGCACTCCCCTAAATGTGATACTGTGTAGAGGCTTAGGAGCCTAATCAAGATAACAATGATCTATAGGTTCTGAGTGCTGAATGGAACAACTGCTTGGCAATTCTAATATGTACTTGCAAGAGAGAAAAGGTAACTGGACACATTAATCACTACTGATTTTATTCAGAGCACACTGTAGTGTCTCTTCACAAGATCATGTTTACCAGCAGTTAAATTAATCACCATAGCTCAGCCTTCTGAACTTCAATAGTAAAGGGCTCACAAGGCTGTTACTACAATATATGCCTGTGCTATGCATGTGAATACACAAACCTAGCAAGTATATAGGGCGACATAGTTATTGCTTGATATGGTTTGGATGTGTCCTCACCCAAATCTCATCTTGAAATGCAGTTCCCATAATCCCCTTGTTGTGGGAGATGGGAGGTAATTGAATCACAGGGCAGTTATACCCCCATGCTGTTCTTATGATAGTGAGTGAATTCTCATGAGATCTGATGGTTTTATGAGGGGATTTTCTCCCTTTTGCTCGGCGCTTCTCTCTCCTGCTGCCTCGTGAAGAAAGATGTGTTTGCTTCCCCTTCCACCATGATTGTAAGTTTCCTGAGGCCTCCCCAGCCATGCTAAACCATGAGCCAATTAAATCTCTTTCCTTTACAAATTACCCAGTCTTGGGTATGTCTTAGCAGCATGAGAACAGACTAATACACTGCTATAACATTTCCTTGCGAAACCTGGTGAAGTATTTCTGTTCATTTTTATTTTCTTTAGGTTTGGCTCATAAAAATATCAGAAGAAAAAAAATTAAACTAAAACAGCAGTTAAGATTACACTTTTCACCCATGCAAGTGGCAAAGGTATGTACGAGTATTAATAATATCCAGAGTAGGCAAAGGTGCAAAGAAATGAACACTCACTTTCTTATACCACTGACAGAAATGTAAATTTAAATGATCATTCTAAAGGGAAATTTGGCAATATGCTATCGATACTTTAAATATGTTCATGGCCTTTGGCCAAGCAATGCTGTCCCTAGGAATTTATTCTTAGAAAATAATCACAGATCCGCCAAAAAAAAGAAAACTACCTTTAAAAATATTTACTGTAACTGCCTCCAAAACGGGGAAAAGCATGGAAACAATCTAAATACCATCCAAAAAGTATCATTTAAATAAATTATGGTATATCCATATTATGGAATACTGTGTGGCCAATAATATTACTATAGAATAATATAACAATAATGATGATACCAACAACAAAGGCAGCTACTAATTGTAGGTTGACAATGTGATAAACATTATTGTGAGCATTTCACATGTATTAAGCCCACATGTATTAATCATATGTATTAATTCCCCAGAAAAACCCTATGAGGTAAATATTAACTACTATTATTCCCATTTTACAGATGAGAAAGAGAAATGTTGGGACAGATGTTGAAGCAGAGACATGTTATATAATTTGCCTAAGGTCACACAGCTAACAAAAAGCATGTCATGAATTCAAAGTCTCCTGAGTCTGTGCTCTTAGCCACTCTCATACCAATCAAGAATAATTAATGATGGGGGAATTTATTCTCAATGTTAAGAGAACATAAGTGGCAGGAAGGGAGGCAGGCAGGAGGGAGGCAGGCAAGAAAGAAGGAGGCAAGGAGGGAAGGAGGGAAGGAAGGAAGGAAGGAAAGGAGGAAGGGAGAAAGGGATGAAGGGAGGGCAGGGGAGGGAGGAGAGAGGAGAGAGGGAAGAGAGTAAGGCAGGCATGGATATAGACAGACACACACAGAAAAAAAAATCTGAAAAACTGTAATACTGACTATGAACATTTTAGTGTAACACTGATACCGTTTGGTGTGGTTTTTTCTATATTTCCCATGTTTCTTCAATGTGTTAGGTTGATCATTGCAAAAAAATAAGAAAAAAATTTAATTTTAAAATTGCCTTCTAGAAAGAGCTGCACAGTTAATTATTTTTGTAATACCTCAGAAGGACGCAGTTCACTGGTCCTTAATTGTGGTGCCTCAAAAAGATCTCAAATGAGAAGAGGTCCAATCAGTCAGAAGGAGTCAAGTGGACCTTCTGCCTGCCTTTACCGAGTTTCTGCTCCCATAGACTGACATAAAAACCCCACTTTGGGGTCCACAGGATAATATATATTATAACTGGGAGGGGTGCCCAAGATGGCTGAATAGGAACAGCTCCAGCCTCCAGCTCCCAGCGTGAGCGACACAGAAGACGGGTGATTTCTGCATTTTCAACTGAGGTAGCAGGTTCATCTCAGTGTGGCGTGTTGGACACTTGGCACTGGACCACGGGCGCAGCCTGACCATCAAGAGCTGAAGCAGGGCGAGGCATCACCTCATCTGGGAAGCGCAAGCGGGAAGGGAATTCCTTTTCTTAGCCAAAGGAAATTGAGACACACAACACCTGGAAAATCGGGTAACTCCCACCCTAATACTGCACTTTACCAAGGGTCTTAGCAAAAGGCACACCAGGAGATTATATCCCACACCTGGCCCAGAGGGTCCCACGCCCACGGAGCCTCCCTCATTGCTAGCACAGCAGTCTGAGATCTAACTGCAAGGCAGCAGTGAGGCTGAGGGAGGGGCGCCTGCCATGATGAGGCTTAAGTGGGTAAACAAAACCGCTGGGAAACTCGAATTGGGTGGAGCCCACCACAGCTCAAGGAGGCCAGCCTGCCTCTGTAGACTCCTCCTCTGGGGACAGGGCATAGCTAAACAAAAAGCAGCAGAAACCTCCACAAAGGTAAATGCCCCTGTCTGACAGCTTTGAAGAGAGCAGTGGCTCTCCCAGCACGGAGGTTGAGATCTGAGAACAGACATACTGCCTACTCAAGTGGGTCCCTGGCCCTGAGTAGCCTAACTGGGAGACATCCACTAGGTGCAGACTGACACCTCACACCTCACACAGCAGGGTATACCACAGAGACGAAGCTTCCAGAGCAAGAATCAGACAGCAACAGTTGCTGTTCAGCAATATTCTATTTTCTGCAGCCTCCGCTGCTGATACCCAGGCAAACAGGGTCTGGAGTGGACCTCAAGCAATCTCCAACAGACCTACAGCTGAGGGTCCTGACTGTTAGAGGGAAAACGAACAAACAGAAAGGACACCCACACCAAAACCCCATCAGTACGTCACCATCATGAAAGACCAAAGGCAGATAAAACCACAAAGATGGGGAAAAAGCAGGGCAGAAAAGCTGGAAATTCAAAATATCAGAGTGCATCTCCCCCTCCAAAGGAGCGCAGCTCATCGCCAGCAATGGAACAAACCTGGACGGAGAATGACTTTGACGAGTTGAGAGAAGACGGCTTCAGTTGATCAAACTTCTCAGAGCTAAAGGAGGAACTACGTAACCAGTGCAAAGAAACTAAAAGCCATGAAAAAAGAATGGATGAATGGATAACTAGAATAATCAATGCAGAGAAGACCTTAAAAGAACTGATAGAGATGAAAACCATAACAGGAGAACTACATGACAAATGCACAAGCTTCAGTAACCAACTCAATCAACTAGAAGAAAGAGTATCAGCGATTGAAGATCAAATGAATGAAATGGAGCGAGAAAAGAAGAGTAGAGAAAAAAGAGTAAACAGAAATGAACAAAGCCCCCAAGAACCATGGGATTATATGAAAAGACCAAATCTACGTCTGATTGGTGTGCCTGAAAGTGACGGGGAAAATGGAACCAAGTTGGAAAACACTCTGCAGGATATTATCCAGGAGAACTTCCCCAGCCTAGTAAGGCAGGCAAACATTCAAATTCAGGAAATACAGACCACCACAAAGATACTCCTTGAGAAGAGCAACTCCAAGACACATAATTGTAAGATTCCCAAAAGTTGAAATGAAGGAAAAAATGTTAAGGGCAGCCAGAGAGAAAGGTCGGGTTACACACAAAGGGAAGCCCATCAGACTAACAGCAGATCTCTCGGCGGAAGTTCTCCAAGCCAGAAGAGAATGGGGGCCAATATTCAACAATCTTAAAGAAAAGAATTTTCAATCCAGAATTTCATATCCAGCCAAACTACATTTCATAAGTGAAGGAGAAATAAAATCCTTTACAGACAAGCAAATGCTTAGAGATTTTGTCACCACCAGGCCTGCCCTACAAGAGACCCTGAAGGAAGCACTAAACATGGAAAGGAACAACCGGTACCAGCCATTGCAAAAACATGTCAAAATGTAAAGTCTATCGATGCTAGGAAGAAAATGCATCAAATAGCGAGCAAAATAACCAGATAATATCATAATGACAGGATCAAGTTCACACATAACAATATTAAACTTAAATGTAAATGGATTAATGGTCCAATTAAAAGACACAGACTGGCAAATTGGATAAAGAGTCAAGACCCATTAGTTTGCTGTATTCAGGAGACCCATCTCACATGCAGAGACACACATAGGCTCAAAATAAAGGGATGCAGGAAGATCTACCAAGCAAATGGAAAACAAAAAAAGCAGGGGTTGCAATACTAGTCTCTGATAAAACAGACTTTAAACCAACAAAGATCAAAGGAGACAAAGAAGGTCATTACATAATGCTAAAGGAATCCATTCAACAAGAAGAGCTAACTATCCTAAATAAATATGCACCCAATACAGGAGCTCCCAGATTCATAAAGCAAGTCCTTAGAGACTTACAAAGAGACAGACTCCCACACAATAATAATAGGAGACTTTAACACCCCACTGTCAACATTAGACAGATCAACCAGACAGAAAGTTAACAAGGATATCCAGGAATTGAACTCAACTCTGCACCAAGCAGACCTAATAGACATCTACAGAACTCTCCACCCCAAAGCAACAGAATATACATTCTTCTCAGCACCACATCACACTTATTCCAAAATTGACTACATAGTTGGAAGTAAAGCACTCCTCAGCAAATGTAAAAGAACAGAAATTATAACAAACTGGCTCTCAGACCACTGTGCAATCAAACTAGAACTCAGCACTAAGAAACTCAATCAAAACCGCTCAACTACATGGAAACTGAACAACCTGCTCCTGAATCACTACTGGTTACATAACAAAATGAAGGCAGAAATAAAGATGTTCTTTGAAACCATTGAGAACAAAGATACAACATACCAGAATCTCTGGGACACATTTAAAGCAGTGTGTAGAGGGAAATTTATAGCACTAAATGCCCACAAGAGAAAGCAGGAAAGATCTAAACTTGACACCCTAGCATCACAATGTAAAGAACTAGAGAAGCAAGAACAGACACATTCAAAACCAGAAGGCAAGAAATAACTAAGATCAGAACAGAACTGAAGGAGATAGAGACACAAAAAACCCTCCAAAAAATCAATGAATCAAGGAGTTGTTGTTTTGAAAACATCAACATAATTGATAGACCACTAGCAAGACTAATAAAGAAGAAAAGAGAGAAGAATCAAATAGATGCAATAAAAAATGATAAAGGAGATATCACCACCGACCCAATAGAAATACAAATTACCATCAGAGAATACTATAAACATGTCTAAGCAAATAAACTAGAAAACCTAGAAGAAATGGATAATTTTCTGGACACATACACTCTCCCAAGACTAAACCAGGAAGAATTTGAATCCCTGAATAGACCAAGAGCAGGCTCTGACATTGAGGCAATAATTAATAGCCTACCAACCAAAAGAAGTCCCAGACCAGATGGATTCACAGCCAAATTCTGCCAAAGGTACAAGGAGGAGTTGGTACCATTCCTTCTGAAACTATTCCAATCAATGGAAAAAGACGGAATCCTCCCTAACTCATTTTACGAGGCCAACATCATCCTGATACCAAACCTGGCAGAGACACAACAAAAAAGAGAGAATTTTAGACCAATATCCCTGATGAACATTGATGCAAAAATCCTCAATAAAATACTGGTAAACCGGATACAGCAGCACATCAAAAAGCTTATCCACCATGATCAAGTGGGCTTCATCCCTGGGATGCAAGGCTGGTTCAACATATGCAAATCAATAAACGTAATCCAGCATATAAACAGAATCAAAGACAAAAAACACATGATTATCTCAATAGATGCAGAAAAGGCCTTTGACAAAATTCAACAGCCCTTCATGCTAAAAACTCTCAATAAATTCAGTATTGATGGAACGTATCTCAAAAGAATAAAAGCTATTTATGACAAACCCACAGCCAATATCATACTGAATGGGCAAAAACTGGAAGCATTCCCTTGAAAACTGGCACAAGACAGAGATGCCCTCTCTCACCCCTCCTATTCAACATAGTGTCGGAAGTTCTGGCCAGGGCAATCAGGCCAGAGGAAGAAATAAAGGGTGTTCAGTTAGGAAAAGAAGAAGTCAAATTGTCCCGGTTTGCAGATGACATGATTGTACGTTCAGTAAACTCCATTGTCTCAGCCCAAAATCTCCTTAAGCTGATAAGCAACTTCAGCAAAGTCTCAGGATACAAAATTAATGTGCAAAAATCACAAGCATTCTTATACACCAGTAACAGACAAACAGACAGCCAAATCATGAATGAACTCCCATTCACAATAGCTTCAAAGAGAATAAAATACCTAGGAATCCAACTTACAAGGGATGTAAAGGACCTCTTCAAGGAGAACTACAAACCACTGCTCAGTGAAATAAAAGAGGACACAAACAAATGGAAGAACATACCATGCTCATGGATAGGAAGAATCAATATTGTGAAAATGGCCATACTGCCCAAGGTAATTTATAGATTCAATGCCATCCCCATTAAGCTCCCAATGACTTTCTTCACAGAATTGGAACTGCTTTAAAGTTCATATGGAACCAAAAAAGACCCCGCATTGCTAAGACAATCTTAAGCCAAAACAACAAAGCTGGAGGCATCACATTACGTGACTTCAAACTATACTACAAGGCTACAGTAACCAAAACAGCATGGTACTGGTACCAAAACAGAGATATAGACTAATGGAACAGAACAGAGCCCTCAGAAATAATACCACACATCTACAGCCATCTGATCTTTGACAAACCTGACAAAAACAAGAAATGGGGAAAGGATTCCCTATTTAATAAATTGTGCTGGGTAAATTGGCTAGCCATAAGTAGAAAGCTGAAACTGGATCCTTTCCTTACTCCTTATACGAAAATTAATTCAAGATGGATTAGAGACTTAAATGTTAGACCTAAAACCATAAAAACCCTAGAAGAAAACCTAGGTAATACCATTCAGGACACAGGCATGGGCAAGGACTTCATGTCTAAACACCAAAAGCAACAGCAACAAAAGCCAAAATTGACAAATAGGATCTAATTAAAGTAAAGAGCTTCTGCACAGCAAAAGCAACTACCATCAGAGTGAACAGGCAACCTACAGAATGGGAGAAAATTTTGGCGATCTACTCATCTGACAAAGGGCTAATATCCAGAACCTATAAAGAACTCAATCAAATTTACAAGAAAAAAACAACCCCATCAAAAAGTGGGCAACGGATATGAACAGACACTTCTCAAAAGAAGACATTCATACAGACAACAGACACATGAAAAAATGCTCATCATCACTCGCCATCAGAGAAATGCAAATCAAAACCACAATAAGATACCATCTCACACCCGTTAGAATGGCAATCATTAAAAAATCAGGAAACAACAGGTGCTGGAGAGGATGTGGAGAAATAGGAACACTTTCACACTGTTGGTGGGACTGTAAACTACTTCAACCATTGTGGAAAACAGTGTGGCAATTCCTCAAGGATCTAGAACTAGATGTACCATATGACCCAGCCATCCCATTACTGGGGATATACCCAAAGGATTATAAATCATGCTGCTATAAAGACACATGCACACGTATGTTTATTGCGGCACTATTCACAACAGCAAAGACTTGGAATCAACCCAAATGTCCATCAGTGACAGACTGGATTAAGAAAACGTGGCACATATATACTATGGAATACTATATAGCCATAAAAAAGTATGGGTTCGTGTCCTTTGTAGGGACACAGTTGCAGCTGGAAACCATCATTCTCAGCAAACTATCGCAAGAACAGAAAACCAAATACCGCATATTCTCACTTATAGGTGGGAATTGAACAATGAGATCACTTGGACACAGGAAGGGGATCATCACACACCAAGTCCTATTGTGGGGAAGGGCGAGACGGGAGGGATAGCGTTAGGAGATATACCTAATGTAAATGACGAGTTAATGGGTGCAGCACACCAACATGGCACATGTATACATGTGTAACAAACCTGCATGTTGTGCACATGTACCATAGAACTTAAAGTATAATAAAAATGTATATATATAATTACACTTCTTTTATTATTATTATTATGTAATATTATTACACTTCTTGTAATATATTATTACACTTCTTTTGCATTGTTTTTATATAACCACCATGACAATAGCAGCAGCTACCTTTCAAAGAATACCTGACGTATGTCAGAAACTCATCCTAAGAATTGTAAAGTACAGTGTTCTAATCTTCACAACTTTATAAAGTAAGAATGGCCCATTTTAACGCCTGAGGAAAGAAAGTAAAATCCAAAGAGGTTAAGGGACTTGCCCAGAGTCACACAATGGAAAGGATACAGCTAGGAATTTGGCCAGGGTTTCATGGCTCTCATGCCAGTGTTCTTCTACCGTACTATGATTTTTAGACAGGGAATATGGAATGATAGTTTAAAGTACTGATTCCAGAGGCTGACTGCATCCATCAGAATTCCGGCTCTGTAGCCTTAAACAAAGTTATTTAAGTTATTTGTGCCTTAGCTTTTTCATGCAAAAAGTGGCAATATTAAACTAGGTCACAGGGCAATTATGAATCAAGACACTAATTGCACATAAAATCATTTCCATCAGTACGTATATGTAGATTCTGAACAAACTCATTCAAGGAATTAGCAATAAAAAATATGCTGCATGGATTGATATAACAAAACCAAATGTGCATTCTATAAACTTTTCAATGATAATACAAACACATGCAGGGGCTTTCTATGTGCCAAGACCTGTTGTAAGTACTTTATAAACATTAATTCACTTAATCCTCACAATAAAATGCCTCAAGAAGACTAGCAAGCTTACATGACTTAATATTGCCAATTTTATAGGACTGATAATATCCTCTCCTTTACCTGGACTCTTCGTAGATGAGCCACACGCTCCTCTATAGAGGTCTGCAAGTCCAAAGGGACTTTCAGAATTTCCTGGTAATTGTCCATCAGAAATGTTACCAATCTAGCAGCTAATAACTCATCCAAGTCCACTTCATCCTTGGAACACAAGATGCACCGGGAAAATGTCTGAACCATCTAAAAAAAGAGTGGGGTGAGGGGGGTAAATGCAGTGAGTATTTTTCTGAACTGAGTGCAAACTAATTTGCAAAAAGCAAATATAAGAAATGGTCTAAGGCACAGGGTGCACATTCTACCAAGAGTACCCGGCCATCTCAAATGGGCTGGTGGTCTCAACAACCAGAACAAACAAAATGTGCATCTTCCTGTTAAGAGACTGCAGAGAGACGCTTATCTGAGCAATTTTTAAAGGTACCTCTTTTACACATGATTTTAAACATACATACATATATATACACATACACACATATAAATATATGAAAACAAATTTCGAAAATCATTATCACCATGACTTGAATCATGCAGCACTATTAAGTTCAAAGCACTTTATAGCCATTTAGTCAATTATTATTTATCCTAATTTCATTATTGATTTGTTTTAAACCACTAACACAGTCCACATGCCTCAACCATTACATCTTTTCCTAGTTAACTTATTTTCTCTAGGATTTTCGATGTATATTTGACAATCACCTTTGAACAAAGCCATGGGACTTTTCAAGAAGTACATTTAGTGATGAGACTCTCTTTGCAGCAAGCAGAAATACAAAATACATTATAGTATCAATATAATATAATAATTTCCATATAATTTATATTAACTACTCTTTTTTTTTTTCTTTTTGATGGAGTCTCACTCTGTAACCTAGGCTGGAGTGCAATGGTGTGATCTCGGCTCACTGTAACCTCCGCCTCCCAGGTTCAAGTAATTCTCCCGCCCCAGTCTCCCGAGTAGCTGGGATTACAGGCGCCTGCCACCATGCCCAGCTAATTTTTTATGGGATTTCACCATGTTGGTCAGGCTGGTCTAGAACTCCTGACCTCAGGTGATCCACCCACCTCGGCCTCCCAAAGTGCTGGGATTACAGGAGTGAGCCACCACGCCCAGCCTAACTACTCCATTCTTAATACTGTTCTTTGGACTGGCTTTTTTTTTCCCCCACTACTTTTATTGCTGACAATCTTCCTTCAAAATATTTAAGCATAAAATCATGTAATTCTGCTAAGACTTCATTTCATTAACACACTGCAAATGATCTTCACTTACATTTACATGTACAGAGAGACACACAGGCAGAGAACTTTTTGCCTGGAGACCATGGACCCCAGGGACTCTGTGATTGCCTGGAAACTGCATGCAAAGTTTTGCACATGTATTCTATATGCAGAATAGATATAAAGTTTTCTTCCGCTTTTCATAAAGGTCCATTAGCCTCTCTAGCCATTCACTCACTCCAAAACAATACAGAGATCAAGAATCCTCCTAGGCACTAAGTGCTCCTCTGATCTTACTGTATTACTTCTAAAACTGGGCCAGTGAATCCCCAGGGAGTACACAGTGGCTTAGCAGGATATGGAAAGCACATACATTCCACTGAAGCACCAGTTTTCCTCCAAGACATTTTTTGAGGAAAATTAAGAGATTTTGCTAGTAAATAAATTCTAAAATAAACTCTCTTTAAAAACATATGCCAATAGAAGCAGAGATTAGATGGTGGTTACTAGAGGCTGGGGGGTACAGGGGCATGGAAATGGAAGATGTTGGTCAAAGGGTACAAAGATCCAGTGAGACAGGAGGAACAAGTCTTAGTGCTCTAGTGCACAGCATGGTGACCACAATTATAACAATATATTGTATATTTCAAAATTGCCAAAAGAATAGATTTTTAACATTCTCATTACAAAAAAAATGATAAGTTGGTATGGTAATGAATCTGTTAATTAGCTTGATTGACTCTTTCTATAATGTATACATAGATTAAAACATCACATTGTACCCCATAAATATATGCAATTTTTATTTGTCAATTAAGAATAAATTTAAAATAATTTTAAGTGGGAGAACAGGATGTAGCAGATCTCTCTACAGAGTCTGCCCCCTACTCAAGTCTCCATTTCTCATTATGTTCTTTAAGACACTTAGACCAAAAGCATGACCACAAGTCTGGTTGAACACTGACTGTGGCTCTTTTAAGCAAGCCTGCTTTGTACTTCCCTCTGATCACCCAAACTAATACACCTTACTCAGTCGACTTTCATTCCAAAAAGTCATATCTGATGTTAAAAATCAACCTACCAGTGTTCGGGTACCAAAGCCATCACACAGGGGTGGCATCTCTTTGTTTAAGCAAATCCTTGCCATCATCCTCATCAATAGCTGTAACTTTCTCCTATTTTCAGGAGGCAGGAGAAGGCAGCAAATCTGAAATGCTTCAACTGCCACTTTCTCTTTCTGTAACAAACCTGATTTAGGAAAAAAAAAAAAATTGTTATCTTTCAACACCTATAGCCTAGTAGATTCTATATGGTCATATTTTAACAAAATATATATTAGTAAAATTACATAAAATATTATCACATATTCAGCTATACTGGGTCAGTTGAATATAGATCCATTGTCACTCACAAATCGCTATAGAAAATACAAACCATCAACCAGGCATGACAAATATATAGAACCAAATATAGCCATTTTCTCCTCCCATACACTACACAGCTATATCTCACTTTTCATAGCATTCTTTCCTGAACCAGGAGCAGCCAGGCTAACACTGCCCTAACCCTCAACACTCACATTGTTAATTAGTCCAAAATAGAAAGAACATGAATGTGTCATCAGTCAGCAGGCTGACCACCTTGCATGACTCTCACTGACTAAACAAAGGACTAATGCCCACATAGTTCACCGCCAAATGGCTCCCCTTCTTTCTAAACAATGCCTGTCAAACAACCCTTCCTTCCAGTTAGGCTATCTTCTTAGTTAAGTGTGCTGATTCAATCATATTATATGTCATCCTTCCTCATCTCAGGTATGATTTTGCTAAAAGCTAAAATATTCTAGCCAGGCACAGTGGCTCACGCCTATAATCTCAGCACTTTGAGAGGCTGAGATGGGATGATCACTTGAGGCCAGGAATTTGAGACTAGCCTGGGCAACATAGTGAGAACCCATTTCTACAAAAAAAAAAAAAATTTTTTTAATTAGCTGCCATGGTGGCACACGCCAGTAGTCCTAGCTATTCAGGAGGCTGAAGAGGAGAACTGTTTGAGCCCAGGAGTTTGAGGTTACAGTGAGCCATGATGGCACCAGCCTGGGCAACACAGCCAGACTCTCTCTCTCTTTTTTTTTTTTAAAGGATATTATAATATTGCTCTCTTTTTTACTATATTTGTCACTGGACACACTTATATCCAAGCCCTCTAATGAGGTAAAACTGCTTCTATCAGTTTATCTGTCCTATATCCAACCATTTCAAGTTACCACTAGTCTTTGGGAGGCAAAAAACATCTTTTATATTGAGTAAGTATTTACTGACCATCTACAATATACAAGAACTGTGCTAGATCCCGGAAATACAAAGACATACCAGGCCTCTTCCTTTGAAGAGCTTATGCACTATGAGGAGAAACCCATAAACAAATAAGTGACAAATGAAAGGCAATGCAAGAAATATCTGCAAGGGCCACAGGAGGGGAACTATAAGCCACTCAATATGACTGCAGCACAGGTTATGAGGGGAATGACTTGGTAGAAGTAAAGCTAGAAAGATCAACAGAGATGAGGTCTCATAAGGCCCTGACTGCCAGATGAAGGAGACTGGGTTTATTCTCAAAGGCAGTGGATGTGCATGGACAGGAAAGGAGGGCAGAAGACAGAGCTTTTCTAGACCAAGTGCTGATCCTAGACATACTCGGGAATGCTGTTGATTACATCATTATCATCTATGTAGACCTGTTTTCAATTCCACATCATCAAATCATGGAAAGAAAAAAGGTTTACGATCATATTTTAATATATTCTTTCATTTACTCAACAAATATTTATGAAGCCTCACCTGTATTCCAGGAACTGTGTTAGGAGGGGACATATAGTGAGGAATAAAGCAAAATCCCTGTGTGATCTCATGGAGCTTGTGTTCCAGAAGATGAAAAGCAAAAAGATATAAAAACACAAGGTCAGGCGGAAAGATGCTATGGAGAAAAATACATTGGAGAGAAGCTGGGGAGTGAGGGAATGTGCTCAAAAAAACACTTCTCTCATTTTCAGGAAGGCCCTCTCTAAGGAGGTAACATGTGAGCAGAGATCCAAAGGAAATGACAGCAAGCCAGGGAAATAGTGCAGAGACAAACTTTCAAGGTGGAGGAAATGGCAATTACAAAGATTATAACGTGAGAGCATGCTGGGAATGTGTAAGGTACAGGAATGGGGCCAGCGTCAAGAGACAGTGAGTGTAAGAAAAACACAAGTCAGAAATCAGGTTAGAGAGGCAGCCAAGAGGCGGATTGTGCAGAACTTTGTAGGCTACAAGGGGAAAGCAGGGAAAAAGGAAGACACACAGCATGCTGATGGTCTGAATGGGGATGTAGCAGTTGAACTGGTAATAACTAGTTAAATTCTCTTTCTCCATAAAGCCATCTAGTTTTTCCGTAAAGCCTTCTATCTCATTGTCCCACAAATCCCTTCTTTTCCCAAATTAAAAATCCCTTTGCAAAGGCAGATTTCACCTTATCCTTACTACACTGTATCTACATTGCTTTATGAATGAGACTACAAGCTAACTGAAAGCATAATACATTTATTTTGGCAAGCCACATTTCCTAGTATAATACAAGGCAAACAGATAAACACTCAAATACATATTTATCAATAGACTACATATTATAGTATATTATATTATATTATTAGTCAGTATTACATGGCTACTAAATGATAATTTTTGAAGTTATGCAACAATATTAGTACAATATTTTTTAAAAATAATAAAAGTATGATGATTATAAAGCCTTTATGAAAAATAATTTGTTAAAAAAGAAATATATTTTAAAATTAAGAGTACATCAGGGCTGTAAAATAATCAGAATTTTATAAAAAGAAATTTAAAAATTTCTTTGTGAGGATTATATTAAGCAAATATGTAAAATTATATCCATTGTATCTTTTCAAAAAATTATTACTAAATTTTAAACAACCAGTTCCTTGCCAAACTTAGAGTAGATAATAATTTCAGACTTTGTGAAAATTAAGTGAGGCTAGGCATGGTGGCTCACGCCTATAGTCTCAGCATTCTGGGAGGCCAAGACAGGAGGATCACCTGAGGAGACCAGGCACTTAAGACCAGCCTGGACAACATAGCAAAATCCTATCCCTACAAAAAAAAATTAGATAGGCATAGTGGTGCATGCTTGTGGGCCTAGCTACTTAGAAAACTGAGGCAGGAGGATCACTTGAACCTGTGAGTTTGAGCCTGCAGTGAGCTATGATTGCACCACTGCACTCCAGCCTGGGCAAAAGAGCAATACCCTGGGAAAGGAAAAGGAAAGGGAAAAGGAGAAAGAAACAAGAAGCAAACAAGAAATCAAGGAAGAAGGCATAGGTAAATCCATCTCAGGAATTTATCTACACAAACCTACATACAGGGTGATGAGTGACTATCCTTGACTCATAAACATCCCAATAACTCAACCTTCCTGTGAGACCAGGGTCTCCCTTTTCCTCCCTCCTGTCACTGATCCTAGCTGGGACTCCTCTACAATTCCTTCCAACTGTCAACCTTCCTATTTCCTGTGAAAACAGAATCCTATGCTACTATCTCTTCCTCCTTTAAACCCATAATCATTCCCCAAGATCATCCTCCTGCTTCTGGTAGTGGAGGAGCCACTATCAGTATCTTTAATGGAAGGAAGTCTCTGCTGCACAATATTGGATAATGTGGAGGGAGAGGGAGTTGCTTACTCCCAAAGCTAAAAGAGCAGCATGAAAGGATGAGGTCCTGTCACCTGCAGCTGGAACATGGAATACAGTTTACCAGACTGGGGAGAAAACCCACTGTAAGGACTGGTTAGGTCTATAACACTACTAGAGTTGAACCACAGTTGAGCTATATAATGAATTAAGTAGGACTCTGTAAGTTGATCTTGTAATTTAGCCATCTTTTATAGCAATGTTCTGAGTAGTGGGGAGGCAGGAGAAGAGCAGAACACTTGTTCCAAGTTATCTGCTTGGAAAGGCTTGGGACAAAACCTATCATTTTGACATAATTTATGAGATAAAATTGAAAACTTAATTCATTTCTCCCTCCAAAGAGGTATAAAATTGGTATGCTCAATTTCCTTTACCTGCTTACTTTTTTCAAAGTATACATTACTACCACCTAATATACTACAGAATTTACTTATCATGTTATCTACCATTGTTTCCCCTCTGCCCCACTGGAATTTAAGCTCCACAGGGTAGAGATTCTTAACACTTTTGTTTGTTGATATGCCTCCCATAGCTAGAAAAATACCTGGTACATCATAGGTACCAATACATTTCTGTGTAAAGAATGAATGAATGAATGAATGAATGAATGAATGAATGAATACTTGAATACATGAATGAAGAATAAGAATGACCCATCTCTTATTGGGATTGTAGCCAGAATATCTGGATTAAATCCCAGCTCCCACCGATTGTGGACAAGTCAACCTCCATAAATCAGAAAATGTTATCAATAGTCATAAAACCAAATCAGTGGACTACACCGGGTATCCATGGGCTATATAGAGGAGTCAAGTGAACCGAAAGTTTCAATGGCATCAGTCATAGCTACTACTACCTTAAAGCATTAAAACTAACATCAGGAGGAAGACACAACATGAATCACATACAACTTTAGCTAGATTTTCTTTAAAATCTGGTGAAGAAACGTATTGTGACCTAATAGATAACATTAAATTTGGCTCTGGGCCCCACAACAACAGCAGGTAAAATTCCACAATGTCCCAACACAAGCATATTATTGAATAACAAATCATTTAATTATGCCCTCCTAAACCCTAAATGCCTAAACACTTATAGAACCACATTACATAGTATGGAAGAAGATATAAACTTACATAAACATCATCCATATTTTATGTTTTTGTAAAATTCACTATGTGTAATTCAGAAAGCCTCTGTCACAGTTATTACTCTGTGAGTCACTGGAAGATTTTCAGACTTGCATTTTTATTACATACAAAAAGATATGTCTCGTTCTCTGGTGTTAGAAGGTCCTAAACAACTCAAACTTTTTCGATTTTTCAGCTGAAAGTTTGTAGATGTCTTTGTTAGCTTCAATGAGAGAACTATCTTTGCAGTTGCCATTTGATAGTTGGCTCCTTGTTAAAGATTACAGAAGTCTTTATTAGAGTCACCTATTAATATACAGGTATAACCTTGTTTTATTGCACTTCCCTTTTTTTTTTTTTTTTTTACAATTCATTCAACAAGGCTTTTATTGAGCCTTTGATATATATTAGTGAACAAGATAGATGTGACTTTTATACCATAGGGGTGAAGAGGGAAAGCTCCCCCCTTCACTCTCTGAAGGTTCACTGAAAACAAATTGACAAAAGACAGATTAATAGGAGAAATTATTCTAACATGCATAGCATGGGACAACAGCAAGAGAATGATCACTCAACAACCCAGTAGGGTCCAAATGCCCATACACCCCCTACCACAGAGGAAGAGGAGACAGGAGGCACAAGAGCAATGAATTTCAGGGGGAATGAATAGACCCAATGACCAGATGATGTATTGTCAATAATTCCCTTTGGGAATTGAATGGGACCTGAGAACAAACAATGGTTTATGACAAAGTTTGTCTGGGAAACTTAGTGAGGAAACTTCTTTTTATATTTCTCTAGCAGGGACAGTTTGGGCCTGTTTAGAAGAAAGTAGGTGTGATGGGAGAGTGGTAATAAACATCTATCAGCTTTCTAACAATCAGTCCTAACAAAATGCCAATATCATCAATGTCACAGTGACAACACTGAACTTTACCAAGGTGTCAATAAAGACTCTCAACACCAATGATACTTTCGACACCATTTAAGATGAAGTCTGGCAGCCTCTGTAATTAATAAGTAGTATATAAGCAAATGCTTTAAATGCTTCCTTAACTGTTTGAAAGGTAAGTTACTAACTCTTAAGATCCATTCAGCACTTGTAAAAACTAAAAGTGGTCTAAATGCATGACTTGGCAGTTTCTGCAGCTTCTAGAGTCCAAGGCAGACTCTCTTAATTAGCAGAAGGAAGAAAACTGTTGCCTCATTATCAGTGCCAGCCATTATCCCTGATCAGGGAATGGTCAAACAAATGGTCCTCATCACTTCCTGATGGAATTGTCCTGAGTGCACTCCTGGAAAAGTGTACAGCCGGGCTGCCATTCCTGGAGCCTTTCACAGGGCAGAAGGTCTATACTATGGCTGGCGAATGAGACCAGCAGGGCCAGGCTAGGAGCTCAGTGAGCTTCCACTTCTCCCCTTCCCTTGAACTCCTGACTGCTCCTGAGGAATGTGGCCCTCACCCAGAGGCAAGAGAGCAGGCTGTGTAAACTCCTTTGTTTCCCTGCCTTCACTCTAGAGCAGTCAAGCCACCAGGGATTCAAGCTCTAAGGTCCACATAGTGCAAAGTAAATGTGTACTATTATGGCCTGCTTTTTGAATGTAAATCTTGTGCTGCCACACTTGGGGCTTGCTATTGATGCCAACAGTAACTTGCCTTGTATCATTGCACTGGGGGTCTGCAAACAATACCCTAAAATACTGACACTTGGCATTTGATCTGGTGAACTAAAGAAGCACCTCCAGGTCTCCCTCTGACCTGCCTGGTCTCTAGTCTTTCTGATCCTTTTTCCTGAAGCACTGAGAGAGACTCTTTCTGGAATTTCCCAATCTGACTAAGGACATTTCTTTCCAAAAGAAATGTTTGCAGATACTATATTTTTTACAAATTGAAGTTTTGTGGCAACCCTGTGTTAAGCAAGGCTATCACCGCCATTCTTCCAACAACATGTGCTCACACCATGTCTCTGTAGCACATTTTGGTAATTCAGAATATTTCCATTTTTTATTATTATTTTATCTATCATTATGACCTACGATCAATAAGTACTGTAAGTGTTTGGGGGAACCACACAACATGCCCATAAGACTGTGAACTTAATCAGCCAATGAGTGTGTTCTGACTGCTCCATCAATAGGTGGTTCCCCCATCTCTCTCCCTCTCTTTGGGCCTATCTATTCTCTCGACACAACAACATTGAAATTGGGCCAATTAATAACCCTACAATGGCCTCTAAGTGTTCAAGTGAAAGAAAAGTCATACATCTTTCACTTTAAATCAAAGAAATGATTGACGTTAGTAAGGGTGACAGGTTAAAAGCTGAGAGAAGTCACAAGCTAGGTCTCCGGTGCCAAACAGCTAGCCAAGTTATGAATGCAAAGAAAAGTTCTTGAAAGAGACTAAAGTGTCACTCCAGTGAGCACACAAATGATAAGGCAGTGAAACAGTGTGTTGCTGATAGGGAGAAAGTTTGAATGGTCTAGATAGAAGATCCAACCAATCACAACATTTCTTTAAGCCCCACCCTCATCTAGAGCAAAGTCCTAACTCTTCAATTCTATGAAGGCTGAGAGAAGTGAGGAAACTATAGAAGCAAAGTTAGAATCTAGCAGAGGCTAGTTTATGAGGTTTGAGGAAAGAGGCTGTCTTCATAACATAAAAGTGCAAGGTGAAGCAGCAAGTGTTAATGTAGAAGCTGCAGCAAGTTATCTAGAAAATCTAGCTAAGATCATGATGAAAGTGGCTACATTAAACAACAGATTTCCAATGTAGACAAAACAGCCTTTAATGGGAAAAGATGCCATCTAGGACATTTGTAACTGGAAGGGAGAAGTCAATATTTGGCTTCAAAGCTTGAAAGGACAAGCTGGCTCTCTTGTTAGGTGCTAATACAGCTGGTGACTTGAAGTTGAAGCCACTGCTCGTTTACCATTCCAAAAAGGCTAGGGCCCTTAAGAATGAGGCTACAACTGGCTGGGTGTGGTGGCTTATGCCTGTAATCCCAGCACTTTGGGAGGCTGAGGTGAGCAGATCACCTGAGGTCAGGAGCTCAAGTCCAGACTGGCCAACATGGTGAAACCTTGTCTCTACTAAAAATACAAAAATTAGCCAGGCATGGTGGCATATGCCTGTCGTCCCAGCTATTTGGGAGGCTGAGGCAGGAGAATTGCTTGAGCCCAGGAAGTGGAGGTTGCAATGAGCCAAGATTGCGCCACTGCACTCCAGCTTGGGCGACAGCACGGGACTCTACCTAAAAAAAACAAAAACAAAAACAAACAAACAAAAAAAACAGAATTATGCTACATCTATTCTACCTGCACTCTAGAAATGACAACACGTGGTTTAGTGAAGATTTTAAGCCCACTGTTGAGATCTGCTAAAAAAAATTAAAAAAAAAATCACCAGTAATTTCTTTCAAAATATTACTGTTCACTGACAATGCACCTAGTCACCCAAAAAGCTCTGATAAAGAAGTACAAGGAAATTAACATTGTTTCCATGCCTGCTACCACAAGATCCATTCTGTAGCTCATAGATCAAGGAGTAATTTCAACTTTCAAGTCTTATTATTTATACATTTCATAAAGCAATAGTTGCCATAGACAGTGATTCCTCTGATGGGTCTGAGCAAAGTACACTGAAAATCTTCTGGAAAGAATTTACTATTCCAGATGTCATTAAGAACATTCATGATTCATGGGAGGTCAAAATATCAACATTAACAGAAGTTTGGAATAAGTAATACCAATACTCCTGGATGATTTTGGGGGGTTTAAGTCTCAGTGAAAAAAGTGACTGCAGATATAGTGGAAATAAGAGAACTAGAATTAGAAGTGGAGCCTCAAGATGGGGCTGAATTGCTGCAATCTTATGATAAAACTTGAAATGATGAGGAGTTACTTCTTAAGAATGAGCCAAGAAAGTGGTTTCTTGAGATGGAATGTACTCCTGGTGATGATGTGAACTTTGTTGAAATGACAACAAAGGATTAAGAATATTACATAAACTTAGTTAATAAAGCAACCACAGGGTTTGCAAGGACTGATTCCAATTTTGAAAGAAGATCTACTGTGGGTAAAATGCTATGAAATGACCACTACAGGCTACAGAGAAATATTTTGTAAAAGGAATATTAATCAGTGCAGCAAACTTCATTGTCTTATTTTAAGAAATTGCCAATCACCGAATCTTCAGCAGCCACCACCCTGATCAGTTAGCAGCCACCAACATCAAGGCAAGACCCTCCAACAGTGAAAAGACTATGACTCGCTGAGGGCTCAGATGATCATTAGCATTTTTTGTAATAAATTATTTTTAAGTAATACACCACACTGTTTATTTAGACATAATACTGTTGCACACTTAATGGCCTACAGTATAGTATAAACGCATCATTTACGTGCACTAGGAAACCAAAAAATTGGTGTAACTCACTTTATTGCAATATTCACTTTATTATGGTGGTCTGGAACCAAACCTGCAATATCTTCAAGGTATGCCTGTATAATGTACAAGGCCACTGTCGTAAAATCCAGGTGAAAAGTTGTTCTGTTTTTTAAATTATATTTCCCACTGAGAAACTCCTGTGGTAAAGATTTTCCCAAGTTCAGTAAGTATTTAGAATTTTGAACATCTGCTCTGGTCTAGGAATATGCAAAGGCCTATTGGACAAGTTGGCATAGCAATTAAGATTATCTGGAAACTGAAATACCTGCGTTCCTATACAAGCTTTGCAACCTAAGTAGCTATCTGACCTAGAAGCCCTAACTTTGACTTTTGTAAGATGGAGAAAATAATTAAGAGTTGTAAAATTAAACGAGGTAGTATATTACAGTGGTGAAAGCAGTGTGACACACACAGTAAATACTAATAAGTTAGTTATTATCAGTATTCTTAAAGTTATACTAATAAAAGCACTATTTTGAATTTTTCACTTCTAGGAAAAAGCATTGCATTTAATAACTTGTCACCTGCTAATTGATAAAGTAAGTTCATGGCTGAACACAACATTTCAAAGACAAACCACAATTGCTGACCTGTATTTACTTCTTACTCCAATCCAATTAATTCAAATAGATAGTTTACTGGGAAAAACACAAAAGGAGTTATGCAATGTTTATAAATGGCAAAGATTAGGAGTAGGGATTCAATCTACAAGATAACAAGATTTGCTCTAAAGCTGTATTAATTAAGCCATATAATATACCACAAGAATAGACAAAAGATGAATGGGATAAAGCAGAAAGCATAGAAACAGGTCTAAGTATGTACAAGAGAGAACTTGACATATGACAGAACCGACATTACAAATCACTGAGAAAAGTATACTATATTCAAAGCACAGTGTTGGAACAATTTCATAACCACATGTAAGAAAAAAATTAAATGACAATTTCTTACCTTATTAAAAAACAGGAAATTCTGTTTCCAATCATAGTGGAATAACAAGAACCAAATAACCCTCCCGCCAAAAACAACAGAAAACTGGACAAATTTTATGAAACAGCTGTTTCTGAGTGAAGGTCAACAGTACAGGACCATAATCCCTGAGAAAGGTAACAAGACAAATGAGCACTACAATCATCCTCAGACTCTGCCTAGAAGGGCCTTGCAAGCCATGGATCAGAGACAGGAATCTCAAGCATGGAGTTCTGGCTGAGTGGAAGAGACAAAGAATGGAGTTCTGCGAGGCTGAATCAGCTGGATGTTCTGAAGCAGAGTTCCAAATGGAGGGTCTATGCACAAAAATGGCTCCATAAATGTGCATAAGAATCCCCTTGAAACTTTGAGGAATACTGAAATATATATACATGTATAAAGTGAAACTCAATGAAGTCACACAAAAAATTGCCAGTGAGCTATGAGCTAAACAATTCCCAGAGCCCTCATAATAAAAGAACCCTGCTGACAGCTGAGGGCATTCAGTAGAAAGCCCAGAAAGAGTGTGCTTCAGTAGGGAGATTACATTTTCCCTTCAGTAAAGGTTAATGTAGTTCTGTCCTAACAATAGCTTTAAAAATAAGATAGAAATGGGCAAGCAGAAACACAAGTAAATTAGCTGACTAACAGAACAAGCCCAATACTCTTAAAAGGAAGACAATAAAATCTAGACAATCGGCAATGAAGAATTCAGTGTTCAATATCAAAATTACTATTCATGCCAAGAAGCAGAAAAATGTGACCAATATACAAGAGAAAAATCAATAGAATATCAATTAAAACAGACCCAGAAACAATAGAGATTTAAAAAATTAGCAGAAAAGGTTATCAAAAAGGTTTTCTAACTATGTTCATGTGTGTAAAACAAATGGAAGATAAGAAATAGAACCAAATGGAATTTCTTGAGATGAAAAATGCTGTCTCAAATGAAAACATTAACTAGATGAGAACCAAAGCAGATTAAACACAGCAAGAAAAAAAATCAAAAAACTTGAATACATAGTAATATAAATTACTTGAAATAGAAGCAAAGAGAAAAAAAAGTAGAAAAATATAAATAGAGCTACAGCCACTTGTGGGAAATTTTCAAGTGATCTAACATATACGTAATTAGAAAAGGGGAAGGAGGCACAGAAAAAATATTTGAAGAAATAATGGCCAAAAAATTTCCAAATTTAATGAAACTTACAAATCAGTTAATCAAAGACATCCAGTAAATCAAAGCACAATAAACAAAGAAAACTATGAGGATTTTACAATTAAATTCCTAAAAAAAAAAAATCAGTGATACAGAACATCTCAAATACAGTCAGAAATTAACACACATGAACAGAGGAACAAAAATTAAAATGACAACAGACTTTTCAGCAAAAACTATTCAAGCCAGGAGACAAGATACTGACATCTTTAAAGTGCTGAACGAAGAAAAACTATCAATTTAGAATTCTATAGCCACTGAAAGTATCTTTCAAACTTTAGTCAAAACAGTTCCTCCCCACCACTTTCCACCAGAAACAAATGAACAGAAAAAGCTGAGAGAATTTGTTGCTGAGATCTGTACTACAAAAAATGTTAAAGGTTGTTTTTCAAGCAGAAGAAAGTAGTACCAAATGGAAACCTGGACCTATACAAAGCAATGAAGAGTACAAGAAAAGACTAATATGTGGGTAGATAAAACTTGTTTCTCATTTCTTGATTTCTTTGAAAGAACTTGTCTGTTTAAAGAAAAAATAATAACATATAGTACAGTTTATAACATAAGTAGGAGTAAAATGTATGACAACAATAACACAAAGAGCAGGAGGAAAACACTAAAGAATGTTGTAGGGGAGTAACATTATACATAAAATGGTATAATATTTATAGGTAGGCTAAGATTTCTTGAGACACAAAAAGCACGAATCATAAAAAGTGGACTTTATCAAAACTAAAAATTTCTGCTTTCCAAAGGACATTGTTAAGAAAATGAAAAAAAAAATCTGGGTGAAAACATTCATAATAAATATATCTAACAAAAGATGTACATGCAGAATACACAAATAACTCTATGACTCAACAATACAACAAACCAATTTTAAAAATGGGCAGAAAATTTGAATAAACACTTCACAAAAGAAAATCTATGAACGACCTATGAGCAAATGAAAACATGCCTATGTTACCAGTCATCAGAAAAAGGCAAATTTACAAAGCCATACCACTAAACACCCACTTGGGTAGCAAAAATTTAAAAGACTAACAATGCCAAGTATTAATAAGGACGTAGAGCTACTGAAACTCTGATACATTGCTGATGGAAATGTAAAATGGCACGACTACTTTAGAAAAAAGTACTTCATATAAATGTAAACATAAGTTCACCATGTAACCCAGAAATTCAACTCCTATTTATCCAAAAGAAATAAAGATATACATATATATTCATATAAAAACTGATACATGGATGTTCACGGGAGCTTCATTCATAAAAGCCCAAAACTGGAAAGAATCCACATGTCCCTAAACAGGTGAATAGACAAATTGTGATATATCCAGGCAACAGACTATTTAGCAATAAAACTACTGCTGGTATATGCAACAAACTACTGATACGTGCCCCACATGAAAAAAAATCTCGGCCGGGCGCGGTGGCTCAAGCCTGTAATCCCAGCACTTTGGGAGGCCGAGACGGGCGGATCACGAGGTCAGGAGTTCGAGACCATCCTGGCTAACACGGTGAAACCCCGTCTCTACTAAAAAATACAAAAAACTAGCCGGGCGAGGTGGCGGGCGCCTGTAGTCCCGGCTACTCGGGAGGCTGAGGCAGGAGAATGGCGTAAAAACCCGGGAGGCGGAGCTTGCAGTGAGCTGAGATCCGGCCACTGCACTCCACCCTGGGCGACACAGCGGGACTCTGTCTCAAAAAAAAAAGAGAAAAAAAATCTCAAAACCATCATGTTGAGCAGAAAAATCCAGATACAAAGTACACACTGTATAATTCCACTTGTATGAAGCTCTTAAAAAAGAAAACCTAACTAAACAGAAAGTTTCTATTTCTGGTTGTCTGGTGCCAGTGATGGGGTAGAGGGCTGACCAAGAGACAGCACAAGAAAACCTTTAGGGTTGATGGAAATGGTCTGTGTATTAATTGCACAAGTACATATTTATTAAAACTAACTGAATTGTACTTAAGATTAGTGTATTTCATTGTATATTAATTATACATCAATAAAGTTAATTTTAAAGATAAACTAAATGAATTAAGAGAAATTAGAAACCTAACATTAAAAAAACTAAAATATGGGAAGTACACAATCTCTTTGTCACTGAATGATACAGATTTTTTAAAAAACACACAAACTGATTTGACTTAAACATAAAAGTTCTTCATATTTTCATTAAAATCAAAAGATAAGCCACAGACTAGGAAGTATTTTTGAGGCTAAGGTGCAAAAGATTTTATCCAGAATATATTTTTAGAAAGACAAAAAAAGAAACTCCCCTCCCCACCAAAAAAAATGGGTAATGGATAGAAAAAGCATTTCACTCAAGAAAAAACCCTTATGACCTATAAACAGCAATAAGATTCCTTTTCGCACCCATCAGACTAGAAAAATTTTAAAGCCTGATGAAACCAAGGATTGGTAAGTAAATGCTTATAGGAATATACTACTAATAGTATATTAGTGTGTAAATTGCTGCACCCACTCTGGAAAGTAATTTGCTAGACCTAGGAAGGAAGTAAATACCAAACAATCTAACAATTCTGCTTCTAGATATAAACACACTGATATCACTGCAACAATGCAAATCAGAGTGATGGACACACAGATGTCTTATGTTACTGTTTTGCCAATTTAATCACAATCCTTCCCACAAATAGTACATTTGATGGAAGTTCGAAAATCAAATTGCAGGGTCACTTTTTAGTGTTGTTTGAGAATTTTGTTCTCTTTCCACGAGCAATACCCCAAAACAATAATTCCACGAAAAAAAAGCAAGTACAAGATGAGCCTGAAGTATCCAAACACAAAAAATATGGCTGGACATGATAAGCCTGTAATTCCAGTAATTTGGGAGGCCAAGGCAAGAGAATTGCTTGAAGCCAGGAATACAAGACTAGCTTGGACAACATGGCAAGACCCTTCTCTACAAAAAATTTAAAAATTAGCTGGGTATAGTGGCAAGCGCCTGTTGTTCCAGCTACTCAGGAAATTGAGGCAGGAGGATCACTTATGCCTTAAGAGTTTGAGGAAGCAGTGGGATATGATGGCACCACTGCATTCCAGCTTGGGCAATAAAGTGAGACTCTGTTTCTAAGGGGAAAAAAATAGTAATAATAATAAATGAAAGTGGTCCAAGAATGACAGGCAAGTGGCAAATGGACACAGAGGCCAGCTTGATGGGCCTCCTGCTGGCTGATTCTGAGACAGTTTGAGCATCAGGCAATGGACTATTACCCAGTGAATAAAATACAAAGTCAGGAGTCCATACTGCTAAGTAAATTGAAAGTTTAATGTGGGAAAAGTTACCTAAACATTTTTCAAAGCTACCACCCCATAAAATACTATTAATTACAAAAAGAAAAACTGTAACTATATAGTGGAAAAACCTGACAGATACCACCTTATCAAGTGATCAAAGTGCACGTCACCAGTAATAGGCCAAATCAAGGTTGTGCACTACCTGATGGGATGTAATAAGAAGAACATAGTATTGTGTCTGTTATAACCTTCAAGAAATGCATGGTGTGAATCTAATCATGAGGAAATATCAGACAAATCAAAATAGAGGAACTTTGGGATGACTGGCAAACTTGAATGAGATGTAATAGTAATTAATCAGTGTTACTTTTCAGATTTGTATGCTTATATTTTGGTCCTGTAGGAGAGTGACCTAGTTTGCAGGAAGAACACACAGAAGTATTTATAGGTGATAGAACATTTGACTAGCAATTTACTTTCAAATGGTTCAGGAAAAAAAAAAAGTTATTTGGACAGTACTATAGCCATTCCTATAAACTGGAGATTGTTAGAAAATTTAAAAATTTGTTTAAAAGAGAAATGGTGAAAGGTCTGAGGGAATGCAAGGTCACACGCGGGCTAAAAACAGTGTTATGAATAGTCTAAGGATGTCAATGATATTGTTATGGTTTCCATCATTGCCACAAATAACTGAAGGATATAAAATAAAAGTGTGACACCTGGGAGATATTGTCACTCTTCTAAGCTTCTCTCATGCTATACACACACAAGAGCTACATGCTGCTTTTAAAATGCAATATATTTTTGTAGTCTTCATTATGCTTCTCTTCTCATGAGATATTCATTGCGAGATTTCAATTTCTCTAAACCAGTTTGAAGGCCATGATTTAACCCTTTTAAAATCTGCATAACAAAAACACATTTTAAAATAGGGTGTTAAGATAGGGCAATTATGGACAAATAAACTGTGACTCTTCAGCTTTAAGGGGGCCTACTTCAAAAACAGTGGAGCCAGAGGGGCTGCTGACTTGTCACGGAAGAGAAGCAATTTGGGTTTGTGAAAGACAGTAGACTCATGGAAATAGTCAACAGGCAGATGACGACAGCACAGCTGGAATTTAGGGGACAGGTCAACATTTGAAATATATACTTGAGAATCATTAATGTATTCATTCAACAAAGGTTTGAAAAGAGCATAAAATGTTCTAGGACTGTGCTGAGATCTGAGAATCCCAAAACGGTGAGATAAAGACAAAGATCTTGTTATCAAGAAGCTCAGTCTAGTGAAGACGACGAACGTAAGCCATCACAAAGCAATGTGGAAGACAACAGTAGAGATGTGTCAAGGGGACATCATGGAAGCACCAAGGAGACTGACAGGTAATCGATAATGATCTTTCCCAGGAAGATTAAAATATAATAGCCATAAGAGGAAGTTACTTTTTAAAGTCTGTATTGAAGTAAGTATATGAATACTTAATACAATGTCACAGAAACACACAGAAGTCATTCAATAACTATTTCCTCAAAATGAGATGAACTAAGACAGTCCATGAAAAAAGGCTGTTACATTTGTGTGTGTGTGTGTGTGTGTGTGTATAAAACAGATGTAGGGTCATTGTTTTGCCATTAATTGGGTCTGAGGTTTTAAGCATTCCTGTATGATCACCCAAGAGATTACTTATTGATATATCTTAATCAGTTAAGTCCTTTGTACCAGTGATACTTAGTCACAAATTGCAGCTATGTTGTACTTTCAGTTTTCAAGTCTTATAGGAACCATTCTCTGCTATGCCTCTGTGGTCCACGGTATCAAGGGAATTTACACCTTTATGAATCTTTCCTCCCTTTCTCTTTCACTCCTATAAAAGAGGGCAACAGAAGCCTGAAGTTGTTTGCTTAAACTCTACCAAATCTTTCTGAGCGTGGTTCTAAAAGCAGCACCATGCGTTTCCCCATCTGAGCCTTGAGATTTTATCTTTTCTGACTGTAGAGCAGTCATGCTCATAGTTAATAAATGAACAACTCAACTTTTAAAAATCACTTTAATTTCTGTGAGTTTTAGGGTGTTTTTGTTGTTTTACACTTTCTTTTCTAGTTTCTATGTCTTCCTCCAATCATTTTTTATTTGTTTTGTTTAAGAGATAGGGTCTTGCTTTATTGCCTGGGCTGGGCTCAAGGGATCCTCCTGCTTTACCCTTCCAAGGAGCTGGAACTACAAGTGTGTGCCCCAACACCCTGCTAATCCATTCAGTTTTGTAAAGTTTGTTTATATTTGTTTATGTTTCTAAGCCCCTGCTTAATCTCTTCTCTTTTTTTTTTAACTTACCATATAAGATATGAATTTATTAAAATTTAGATGTAATATATTTATTAAATAATGTTGTATTTCCCTTTCAATTGGATATGAGTTTTATCCAAATTTGAAATGTTAGGTTTTTTAAAGTTATTATTAGCAGGCCAGGCACGGTGGCTCACACCTGTAATCTCCGCACTTCGGGCGGTCAAGGCGGGTGGATTACCTGAGGTTAGGAGTTCGAGACCAGCCGGGCCAACACGGCAAAACCCCGTCTCTACTAAAAATACAAAACTTAGCCAGGCATGGTGGCACATGCCTGTAATTCCAGCTACTCAGGAGGCAGAGGCAGGAGAATCACTTGAACCTGGGAAGCAGAGATTGTAGTGAGCCAAGATCATGTCACTGCACTCCAGCCTGGGTGACAGAGCGAGACTCCATCTCAAAAATCAATCAATACATAAATAAACAAACAAAGTTATTATGAGAAAAGTTATGATGAACAAGCCACCCCTGCAGCTAGTATTTCATGCACATACATGACTTTTTACTCAAATTAATATTTGAGTAAAATGAGTCAAGGGCATCCCAAGTTTAAAATCTCAAAAGTAGATGAAAAGTCCTCAAATAACATGTGTTACTTTTTTGTTCCACTTTGATTTATAATTAACATACTACAAAAGTGTACCCATTTTAAATGTAGAGCTCAGTGAGTTTTGACAAATGCATACCCCCATGTAAACAGCACAGCAATGAAAATATAAAACTCTTCCCATCCCCCCAAAGAATCTACTGGTGCTCTTTGGCAGTAAGGCCTCTCGATCCCCTAGATCAAAGCAACCTCTGACCTGCTTTCTGCCTCCATAGATTCCCCTTTCCTAGAATTTCATGTAAATAGAACCAAAATGGCTTTTATCACTCAGCATATTTTTGAGATTCATTTATATTGTTGTATGTATCCATAGTTTATTTTTATTGCTGGGTAATATTTCATTGGATGCATACACTACAAAATGTTTTTCCATTCACTTGCTGATAGACATGTAGATTGTTTCCAATGTTTTGATATTATGAATAAAACTGCTATGAGCACCACACAGTTTGTGTGAACACACGTGTTCTTATCTCTTAGATAAATACCTAGGAATGAAATTAAGGTATATGTGTGTTTAACTTAGTTAGAAACAATGAACCCATTTTCCAAAGTGGCTGTGTCATTTCACAGTCCAATCAGCAATGTCTGAGGGCTCCAGGAGCCCTACATTTCACCAAAAATTTATGACAGTGTCTTTGGCTTTAGCCATTTTAGTGTGTACATGGTAGTATCTCATTGTGGTTTTAATCTGCATTTCCTGTATGATTAATGATGTTAATAATCTTTTCATGTGCTTATGAGTATTTCATATATACTCCTGTTGTATCCAATTTTTATTTTTTATTGCATTGTCTTATTATTGAAGCGTTCTCTACATATCCTATTTATGAGTATTTTGTGAGTTATGTAATGGGAATTTTCTTGTCTTTTCATTTTCTTAACAGTATCTTTCAAAGAGCAGAAATTTCCAATTTTGATTAAGTCTATTTGATATAATTTTTATTTTATGGTTTATGTTTTCTGGGAACCAAGATATCTTTGTCTATGCAAAATTGCAAGAATTTTTTTCCTATACTTTCTTCTAGAAGGTTTTTAGATTTATCTATTATGTTTGAATCTATGATCTATTCCCAAGTAAAATTCAAGTACATACAGCATACAGTATAAAGGTTCACTTTTCCCATAATAGATATCCAGTTGCTCCAACACTACCCTGAAAAGGTTACCCTTTCCCTTGGCTTCTTTGCTGAAAATCAATTGACTACAGATATGTGAATCTACTCCTGGACCCTCTATTCCATTCCATAGGCTTGAATATCTATCCTTATGCCAACATCACACTAAATATCAATATACTTTACAGGAAGACTTTACAATAAGATACCAATATCACACTTGATAGTAAGATTTTATAGTAAGTCTTAAAAACAGGTAATATAAGTTCTCTGATTTTTTCTCCTTTTTTCCACATTGTTTTGGCTATTCAGATTATTTGTATCTCCAAATAAATTTTACAAAATGCTTGAAAACTCTACAAAAAAAAGCCCTTGGATTTTTACCAAGCTAAATAATCCATGGATCAGTTTTGGAAGAATTGACATCTTATCAATATTGCATATCTTTCAGTCCATGAACATAGTGTGTCTCCCCAGTTATGTAAGTCATCTTTAGTTCCTCTCAACAACATTTAATAGTTTTCATTGTCAGGTCTTGCATACACCTTGTTTATTCCTACTTGTAATTCATCCCGGAGTATTCCATGTTTTTGTGGTGTTATTGGAAATAGATTATTAGGTTGGGTTTTTTGGGGTTTTGTTTTAGTTTTCCAATTGATTTTTGTACAGTGGTCTTACCTGCTTCCTTGTTAAGTTTAATTATTAATTCATATGTGCTTTTTGGGGGCAGATTTCTTGGGATTTTTGATATCAGCAAATGTAGTTTTAGTTCTTCTTTCCAATCTTAAATCACTTATTTCATTTTCATGCCTTTAAGGCATGAAAGCACTGCTGACCCCTCATGAAATGTTGCATAGAAGTAGTGAGCTTTGTATTTTTCTGACCATAGGGGAAAGCATTCAGTCTACCACCACTAAGAAAAATATTATCCATAATTTTCTCATAGGTAGCCTTGATAAGGCTGAGGAAGTTTTCTTCTATTCTGATTTATTTAGCATTTTTATCCTGAATGGGTGTTGAATATTGTCACATACATTTTCTGCAATCATTGAGATGGTCACATGAGTTTTCTTCCTTCATACTATCAATATGATGAATTATATTGATTGATTTTAGATGTTAAACCAGTCTTACCTCGCTGGGATAAACCCTACTTGGCCATGACGTATTATTGTCCTTTTTATCTACTGCTGAGTTCAATTTGCAAATTTAATGTATTTTTGCATTTGGTTTTACCAGGGACATCATGCACTACATTATTTCTGTGTAATGTATTTGTTGGTCTTATTACCCATGTGAATACTGGCCTCATAAAATGATTCAGGAAATATTTCCTCATCTTCTATTTTCTGAAAGGACTTTCGTACAAATGTCATTATTTATTCCTAAGTGTTGGGTAAAATTGATCAGTAAGCCACCTAGACCTGGAGTTCTAGCTTAATTCTAGCATAGTCAGAAAACTTAGTACAATTTCAAACACTTTAAATTTACTGAGCTTTGCTTAATTACGTGTCACCCTTGACATACATATTCTTTTATTATTATTATTATACTTTAAGCTCTGGGGTATATGTACAGAACGTACAGGTTTGTAACATAGGTATACATGTGCCATAGTGGTTTGTTGCACCCATCAACCCGTTGTCTACATTAGGTATTTCTCCTAATGCTATCCCTCCCCTATCCCCTACCCCCAGACAGGCCCCAGTGTGTGATGTTCCCCTCCTTGTGTCCATGTGTTCCCATTGTTCAACTGCCACTTATGAGTGAGAACATGTGGTGTTTGGTTTTCTGTCCTTGTGATAGTTTGCTGAGAATGATTTCCAGTTTCATTCATGTCCCTGCAAAGGACATGAACTCATCCTTTTTTATGGCTGCATAGTATTCCCAGGAGTATATACGCCACATTTTCTTCATCTAGTCTATCATTGATGAGCATTTGGATTGGTTCCAAGTCTTTGTTATTGTGAACAGTGCCGCAATAAACATACATGTGCATGTGTCTTTATAGCAGCATGATTTATAATCCTTTGGTTATATACCCAGTAATGGGATTGCTGGGTCAAATGGTATTTCCAGTTCTAGATCTCTGAGGAATCGCCACACTGTCTTCCACAATGGTTGAGCTAATTTACACTTCTACCAACAGTGTAAAAGCATTCCTATTTTTCCACATCCTCTCCAGCATTTGTTGTTTCCTGACTTTTTAATGATCACCACTCTAACTCGTGTGAGATTCTATTGGTTGGAAGCAAGTAACAGGTCCCACATATACTCAAGAGTACAAGGTAGCAGGAAAATTGGGGGCCATCTTAGATTCTGTGAATCCACAAGTATTTTCAAATATTCTATTTTATCTCCATCATTGGTTGATAAGCTATACATCTGTTTAAACAACCACACCAAGATATAATGAAATTCCTAAAAATCAATAATAAAATCCTAAGAGCAGTCATAGGGGACAAAAAAAGATACATTCTACCCTCTTCCTCCTTCAGGAACTCCAATTACATGTATATTAGACTGCTAAATATTTCCTATAGGTCATTGAGGCTGTATTTTTTGTTGGTTTTTGTTTTGTTTTGTTGTGGGAGGGTTGTTTTGTTCTTTTTACTCTCTGTGCTTTGTTTAGACTAGCTTTTATTGTATGTATTCAAGCTCACTGATCTTTAACTTCTAGAGTGTCTAATCTACCCCAATCCTATCCAGCAAAGTTTTCATTTGAGATACTATATTCTTTTTAACTACTAAAGTCAAATTTAGTTATTTTTCTTTGCTTGATCTTTTTTATGGGATTATCTTTTTTAAAGTATATGAGTCCAGTGATTTTTTTATATAGTCACTAAGTTATACCCATCACTATTATCTAATTCTGGAACATTTTGTCACCTTCCCATTTTCTCCTCCCCACAACCCCTGGAAACCACTTATCTCTGTCTCTATAGATTTGCCTATTCTGGACATTTCATAAAAATTGAATCTTTTACTTAGAATAATATTTTCAAGATTCATCCAAGTTGTTATAGCATGTAACAACATTGCATTCCTTTTCATGGCTGAATAACATTTCATTGTATGGATATACTACATTTTACTCCTTCATCATTTGATGGACATTTCGGTTGTTTCCACTTTTTGGCTCTTCTGAGTAATGCTGCTACGAACATTTGTGTACAAGTTGTTGTGTGGACATATGTTCTCAATTCTCTTGGGTATACACCTAGAAGTAAAATTTCTATATCACATATTAACTGTATGCTTAACTTTTTGAGGAACTGCCAAACTGTTTTTACCAAATGGCTGTGCCATTTTATATTCCCACCAGTAATGTACAAGAGTTCCAATTTATCCACATCCTCATTAACACTTATCCAAATTAAGAAATACATTTTAGACTGCAACAATACATATACACGTGTTTAATTAAAACAAAAAAGTTTATGAAAATACCTACTCTTGTTACATACAATGCACTCTGATATTTTGTATACTATTCTATTTTTTCTTTTTTTAATGTTATTCTACAATACAGATTTCATATCCAACATAAAGTTTCAAAAACAATGGTTTAGGGACTACTGAGTTTGAACTGACATTCTTGTATAACATCCAGAAATACACAGAAGTCAGAAAGATATTCTCATCTTGAGTTCAGGAGATCTAGAATAAAGATACAGAACTGAAAGTCCTCAGCACATGAGTGATCTATGAGGTAGGTATGTGATCAAAGAGATATATGGGAAAAGGGCTAAGGTTGTGGGTATCTATAATACTTGTGAAGTCCTTCTTTACATACAGTTCTAAGGATGTTAATTATTTTTCAATTCATGCAAACGTCAAAGCGGTATTCCACTTTTAGTTTTGCATTGAATCTTGGAGTGCTACATTTTGTTTTCCATGATTCAAATTCATGTAGAAATGCTTAGATTCTAAAAACTAGTTTAATCTGAGCTCTTTGTTCCTTAACTTCTTTCCCATTGCTGGATGATTACCTAATCTTTTTTATTTCATCACTAAGAGATTACTGACAAAAGTATAGAAAAAAATGGTTACAAGATAACTTAGCTTTTAAATACACAAGAACTACAAATAAATTCAAGAGATATCTTCATCAAATACTTTGAAACCCTTCAAGATCATAAACTATTACTGATTTTTAAAAAGCTTCTTTTTTTTAAGGTTCTGGTTTAAGAAGTTCTGAAGGACATTAGCATTCAAGTTTTCCCCAAAGAGATTCAATTTTTGTAACTGTTTTATTATTTGGGCTCATTTCATTTTGCTAAACATAAGCTCAGAATAACTTTTTCACCTTCATCATTTCTACAATCTCAACATCATCATCAAAATGCTGATTCTTCCTTCTTTTGAGAAAATGACAAGGGCCTCTGTTGCCCCAAAGGTAACTTGTTTCTTGCATTTTCAAATGATATAATAATGCTTTCTCTAACTACAGATTGTTAAGATCTCTCACAAGTAGTTTCACATAAAAACCTTCCTATCATTTGAGAGATTATGGCTGGATATCAATATATGATTATTCCATCTTAACTAATGCATTATGCCAATTTTTAATATTTTTCAAAATAAAAAAAGATAGGAGAAAAGTATTACCCAATACTTTAACTTTCATGTTTTCACACCTGTAAGTATGACAGGTATCACCGCCACTTAATAAGAAAACTGGGTCCAGAAAGGCAGTGATTTGTCAAAGTAGGTACAATCAAGTCAACAGACCAAAGAACTTAGTGATATTTTCATTGGTGAAACAAGAATAAATAATAAAAAGAGCATAAACAATCCAACCAAATAAATTGTGCAATCTGTGAGACTTTTTCAATCAGGGAAACAATCATTTAGCTGGCTTGTAGTGGAATAGGTGAATAAATAATTTAACACTCAAGGAAACCCAGCTGTTCCTATGATACACACAAATGCAATCAAAATTAATGGAAATGTATAATATTCTACATTATTAGTGGTTAAGTACAGAATTATTCAGAATTGTTAGGTGCTTTGGGTGTTACCTACCTTCATCACCCTCTTTCCCAATATCTAAAAGTTACATCGGATTTCTATTTTCAAATCATTAGAAACACAAATTTTTCATCTTTGCAAAGTAGGCCTGATCATTTCACTAACATGTATAACATCAAGAGCAAGCTATTCCTTTTGGGAGCTCTGAAAAGAAATGAAATACGAAGGCTTTTGAGAGGGCCTAGAGTTCCTCGAAAGGCCAATGGGACCATTGTTTGTTCAGCCAGAGAAGAAACTCAGAAGAGTTCATTGCAGTTTTTGACCAACCAAAGGAATAAAGAAAAAGTCACAGTTTCATTTTCGCTAAGAACAGGTATAAAAAACAAAAGGTTTATACTTAGCCAGGATTCAGACTACACATCAATCAGTAAAAAGTCTTGCCTAAAGAAAGACACAGCAAGAGGAACTATTTCTCCAGAGATTTTCAAAGAAAAGGAAATAGGCACCATCGGAAATTGTTTAAAATTAGATACAGATTCATCCATGCACATGATGATGTGCTTTCCTGCACAGTCTCAAACTGCTATAGCATTTCTATGGTTTTTTTTGCTCTTATGCTTAGAAAGTCCTTTACACACCTAAACACCAGCCAAATATCAACTGTATTTTATATACAGATATAAATATGTATTTATTTGCAGTATTAACATTTCATTTTCTAATTCAGTTGGAATTTATCCTGCTGAAATGGTGGGAGAAAGGTCTTAAACTTCTTTCCCAAAAGTTCTATGGATTATCCTAGTGATCACTGATATAAATAGCTTGTGTAGGTTTCCTTATGACGCGACTGAGGGGGTGCCATGGCAGCTTTGGGATGACTTGGGGCCCTGTCCTGGGAAAAAAACAGCTCCCGTCCCTGGCCCTGACTGTTGAGGAGGGAGCTTCTGTACAGCTTCTCCAGGGAGTTTTTCTTACATTGTCCACCATGTTACTGCAATGACATGATTCCATGAATTTTTATGATGAAGAGCATTCCACTATGTATATACTGCATTTTCCTTATCTCTTCATCTGCTCATGGACAGGTGGTTGATTCCATATCTTGAGTATTGTGAATAATGTGTCAAGAAATATAGGATTTCACCTATCTCTTCAATACACTGATTTCATTTGCTTAAAATTAATGGAAATGTATAATATTCTTAATACTTAGTGGTGGAATTACTACAGCAAATGATAGTTGTATTTTATTTTTTGAGCAACTTCCAACTATTTTTCATAGTGTGCATACTGACTTAAATTCCACCCTACATTGTGTAATAGTGTAATAGTACCCCTTTGTCCAACTCCACACTGATCATTGCATTGTAAAAAATTTCTTTCTTTTTTGTAACATTAATTCCAATTAGAGTGGAGACGATATCTCAGTGAGTTTTCATATACATTTTCATGATGATTAGGTATGTTGAGAACCTTTTACTTAGTAGTCAAATTCATGTCTTCTACTCAGAAACATTTATTCAGGTTATTTGCCCAATTTCTATTTGGTTATTTGTTGTTGTTTTGTGTTGTTGTTGTTTTTCCTGCATAGTAGTATTAATTTCTGGTACATGTTAGATAACAAGCCTTTCAGATATATAATCCCCCATAATTTTGTCCCAATCTACTGGATGCCTTCTGTATTGGTTGATTATTTTCTTTCCTATGCAGAAGCTCTTCAGTTTTCTATAGTCCCACACTTATTTTTGTTTTTGTTAGCAATGATTTTTGTGACAAAAGAAAAAATTATTTCCAACCCACATTATTGGCAGAATCATTTTCCTCTATGTTTTTCTCCCTATTTTTCTTTTTCCAACCTGTGAGCATGAATTTCAGTTTCCCTAAACATACATTCACCCTATGTTTTCTTTTAAAAGTTTCATCGTTTCTGATATTAAGTTTAGGTCTTTAATTTGAGTTGATTTTTGTGTGTGGTGCAACATAACAATCCTCTTCATACTTCTTTATATGAATATCCAGTTTTCTCAAAATCATGTATTAGACAGACTTGCCATTCCCCATTTTGTCTTTCGGATGTTCTTTCAAAAAATGTGTTGACTATCCATTTGTGTTTATTATTTGGTTGCCTCAATTTGTCCACTGCTGAGTCAGCTCCTTGCCCAGAGTAGAAGCTATCGGGAGATGTGCACTCGGCATGGCTGCAAGAACCAAGGGAGCAGCCCAAGCTAGTGACAGCCTTGGATGGGAAAGGGGAGGACATGGAGACCAACAGCAAGCAACCTGGCCCCACCAAGCAGTGGGGGCTTTGCTTTCTCCTGGGATGCCTTGCACATCTGTGGCAGGCACTGTGCAGGCCCGGAAGAGCATGGCTGTTCTGGAAAAGAAAAGCATTTCTAACCAAAAATCAAACCAAAACAAAACAAAGAAGCAGAAAAGGCTACAGAAGTTTCCAAAATTCTGGTTGCCATGAAAGAAATTCTGCAGGCACAAATAAAAACCAGCCACAGACTAAAGGTGCACTCAACCCACTCAGGAACTCTGCAACTGTGGGCTCTTTAGCACTTGGGAGCCAATCCACAGCTCACTGACTTTAAGAACCAAAAAGACGTGTTCAAATTTTCAACAATATTCTCAGAAGACAAATGAGTGCAAGAACTCCTACTGCTGAAGACATCTGTATGCAGCAGAATATTGTGCTCCTGTTATTGAAAGGATGTGAACCTCCAGAAATACCTCTACATTGTGGATAATGTTAGAAGACTGTATCAGACATGAACGACCTACAAACAACATTTTGTGGTGGGAACAGTTTTAAGATTTCTTCAGAATTTTGCCTTGAGATTATGAGAACATGTCTTCAGTGGTCCGGAAGATCCGCTGCCCACCCCAAGCAGTGGGTGAAAAAAATCCACATCTGGTCACATAACAGAATACACCCTAAGGAATAATTCACTGAAGCTCAGGCTGAAGACCTGGTCGAAGAGCCTCCAGGTGACAGGTCAGAGGAGGAGACTTTATTTGTGGTCAAGGTAGACTCAAAAGCAAGTGAAAACCTTCCCATTGAGGAAATATTGAAACAGCTTCCTCATTACTGGGCAGTGGAAAAGGTCCCATGAAAGACAATGGCAGGTCCCAGAGTAAGATGGCCAAATAGGAACAGCTCCAGCCTCTAGCTCCCAGTGCGAGTGACAAAGAAGATGGGTGATTTCTGCATTTTCAACTGAGGTACCAGGTTCATCTCACTGGGGAGTGCCAGACAATCGGTGCTGGTCAGCTGGTGCAGCAGGACCAGTGAGAACTCAAGCAGGGCGAGGCATCGCCTCACCTGGGAAGCGAAAGGGGGAAGGGAATCCCTTTACCTAGCTAAGGGAAACTGAGACACACAACACCTGGAAAATCAGGTAACTCCCACTCTAATACTGCGCTTTACCAAGGGTCTTAGCAAATGGCACACAAGGAGATTATATCCCACACCTGACAGGGAGGGTCCCACGCCCACAGAGCCTCCCTCATTGCTAGCACAGCAGTCTGAGATCTAACTGCAAAGCAGCAGTGAAGCTGGGGGAGGGGCGCCTGCCATTGGTGAGGCTTAAGTAGGTAAACAAAGCCGCCAGGAAGCTCCAACTGGGTGGAGCCCACCATAGCTCAAGGAGGCCTGCCTGTCTCTGTAGACTCCACCTCTGGGGACAGGACAAAACTAAACAAAAGGTAGCAGAAACCTCTGCAGATGTAAATGTCCTGTCTGACAGCTTTGAAGAGAGCAGTGGCTCTCCCAGCACGGAGGTTGAGATCTGAAAATGGACAGTCTGCCTGCTCAAGTGGGTCCCTGACCCCTGAGTAGCTTAACTGGGAGACATCCCCCACTAGGTGCAGAATGACACCTCACACCTCACACTGTGGGGTACACCCCTGAGATGAAGCTTCCAGAGCAAGAATCAGACAGCAACACTTGCTGTTCAGCAATATTCTATCTTCTGCAGCCTCCACTGCTGATACCCAGGCAAAAAGGGTCTGGAGTGGATCTCAAGCAATCTCCAACAGACCTACAGCAGAGGGTCCTGACTGTTAGAAGGAAAACAAACAAACAGAAAGGACACCCACACCAAAATCCCAACAGTACATCACCATCATCGAAGACCAAAGGCAGATAAAACCACAAAGATGGGGAAAAAGCAGGGCAGAAAAGCTGGAAATTCAAAAAATAAGAGCGCATCTCCCCCTCCAAATGAACGCAGCTCATTGCCAGCAACAGATCAAACCTGGACGGAGAATGACTTCGACGAGGTGAGAAAAGAAGGCTTCAGTCGATCAAACTTCTCAGAGCTAAAGGAGGAACTACGTACCCAGTACAAAGAAATTAAAAATCTTGAAAAAAGAATGGAAGACTGGATAACTAGAATAACCAATGCAGAGAAGGTCATAAAAGAACTGATAGAGATAAAAACCATGACACGAGAACAACGTGACAAATGCACAAGCTTCAGTAACCGATTCGAGAAACTGGAAGAAAGACTATCAATGATTGAAGATCAAATGAATGAAATGAAGAGAGAAGTCTAGAGAAAAAAGAGGAAAAAGAAATCAACAAAGCCTCCAAGAATATGGGATTATGTAAAAAGACCAAATCTACGTCTGATTGGGGTGCCTGAAAGTGAGGGGGAAAATGGAACCAAGTTGGAAAACACTCTTCAGGATATCATCCAGGAGAACTTTCCCAACCTAGTAGGGCAGGCCAACATTCAAATTCAGGAAATACAGAGAACGCCACAAAGATACTCCTCGAGAAGAGCAACTCCAAGACACATAATTGTCAGATTCACCAAAGTTGAAATGAAGGAAAAAATCTTAAGGGCAGCCAGAGAGAAAGGTAGGGTTACACACAAAGGGAAGCCCATCAGACTAACAGCGGATCTCTTGGCAGAAACTCTCCAAGCCAGAAGAGAGTGGGGGCCAATATTCAACATTCTTAAAGAAAAGAATTTTCAATCCAGAATTTCATATCCAGCCAAACTAAGTTTCATAAGTGAAGGAGAAATAAAATCCTTTACAGATAAGCAAATGCTTAGAGATTTTGTCACCACCAGGCCTGCCTTACAAGAGACCCTGAGGAAGCACTAAACATGGAAAGGAACAACTGGTACCAGCCATTGCAAAAACATGTCAAAATGTAAAGACCATCGAGGCTAGGAAGAAACTGCATCCACTAACGAGCAAAATAACCAGTTAATATCATAATGGCAGGATCAAGTTCACACATAACAATATTAACCTTAAATGTAAATGGACTAAATGCTCCAATTAAAAGACACAGACTGGCAAATTGGATAACGAGTCAAGACCCACCAGTTTGCTGTATTCAGGAGACCCATCTCACATGCAGAGACACACATAGGCTCAAAATAAAGGGATGCAGGAAGATCTACCAAGCAAATGGAGAACAAAAAAAGCAGGGGTTGCAATACTAGTCTCTGATCAAACAGACTCTAAACCATCAAAGATCAAAAGAGACAAAGAAGGTCATTACATAATGGTAAAGGGATCAATTCAACAGGAAGAGTTAAGTATCCTAAATATATATGCACCCAATTCAAGAGCTCCCAGATTCATAAAGCAAGTCCTTAAGACTTACAAAGAGACTTAGACACCCACACAATAATAATGGGAGACTTCAACACCCCACTGTCAACATTAGACAGATCAACGAGATAGAAACTTAACAAGGATATCCAGGAATTGAACTCAACTCTGCACCAAGCAGACCTAATAGACATCTATAGAACTCTCCACACCAAATCAACAGAATAAACATTCTTCTCAGCACCACATCACACTTATTCCAAAATTGACCACACAGTTGGAAGTAAAGCACTCCTCAGCAAATGTAAGAGGAAAAAAAGTATAACAACCTTTCTCTCAGACCACAGTGCAATCAAACTAGAACTCAGCACTAAGAAACTCAATCAAAACCACTCAACTACATGGAAACTGAACAACCTGCTCCTAAATGACTACTGGGTACATAACAAAATGAAGGCAGAAATAAAGATGTTCTTTGAAACCAATGAGAACAAAGACACAACTTACCAGAATCTCTGGAACACATTTAAAGCAGTGTGTAGAGGGAAATTTATAGCACTAAATGCCCACAAGAGAAAGCAGGAAAGATCAAAATTGACACCCTAACATCACAATGGAAAGAACTAGAGAAGCAAGAGCAAACACATTCGAAAGCTAGCAGAAGGCAAGAAATAACTAAGATCAGAGCAGAACTGAAGGAGATAGAGACACAAAAAAACCTCCAAAAAAATCAATGAATCCAGGAGCTTGTTTTTTGAAAAGATCAACAAAATTGATAGACTGCTAGCAAGACTAATAAAGAAGAGAGAAGAATCAAATAGACGCAATAAAAAATGACAAAGGGAATATCATCACCAACCCCACAGAAATACAGACTACCATCAGAGAATACTATAAACACCTCTATGCAAATAAACTAGAAAACCTAGAAGAAATGGATAATTTCCTGGACACTTACACTCTCCCAAGACTAAACCAGGAAGAAGTTGAATCCATGAATAGACCAATAGCAGGCTCTGACATTGAGGCAATAATTAATAGCCTACCAACCAAAAAAAGTCCAGGACCAGAGGGATTCACAGCCGAAATCTACCGGAGGTACAAGGAGCAGCTGGTACCATTCCTTCTGAAACTATTCCAATCAATAGAAAAAGAGGGATTCCTCCCTAACTCATTTTACCAGGCCAACATCATCCTGATACCAAAGCCTGGCAGAGACACAACAAAAAAAGAGAATTTTAGACCAATATCCCTGATGAACATTGATGCAAAAATCCTCAATAAAATACTGGCAAACCAAATCCAGCAGCATATCAAAAAGCTTATCCACCATGATCAAGTGGGCTTCATCCCTGGGATGCAAGGCTGGTTCAACATACGCAAATCAATAAACATAATCCAGCATATAAATAGAACTAAAGACAAAAACCACATGATTATCTCAATAGATGTAGAAAGGGCCTTTGACAAAATTCAACAGCCCTTCATGCTAAAAACTCTCAATAAATTCGGTATTGATGGAACGTATCTCAGAATAATAAGAGCTATTTATGACAAACCCACAGTCAATATCATACTGAATGGGCAAAAACTGGAAGCATTCCCTTTGAAAACTGGCACAAGACAGGGATGCCCTCTCTCACCACTCCTGTTCAACATAGTGTTGGAAGTTCTGGCTAGGGCAATCAGGCAAGAGAAAGAAATCAAGGGTATTCAGTTAGGAAAAGAAGAAGTCAAATTGTCCCTGTTTGCAGATGATATGGTTGTACATTTAGAAAATCCCATCATCTCAGCCCAAAATCTCCTTAAGCTGATAAGCAACTTCAGCAAAGTCTCAGGATACAAAATTAATGTGCAAAAATCACAAGCATTCTTATACATCAGTAACAAACAGAGAGCCAAATCATGAATGAACTTCCATTCATAATTGCTTCAAAGAGAATCAAATACCTAGGAATCCAACTTACAAGGGATGTAAAGGACCTCTTCAAGGAGAACTACAAACCACTGCTCAGTGAAATCAAAGAGGACACAAACAAATGGAAGAACATACCGTGCTCATGGATAGGAAGAATCAATACTATGAAAATGGCCATACTGCCCAAGGTAATTTATAGATTCAATGCCATCACCATTAAGCTCCCAATGATTTTCTTCACAGAATTCGGAAAAAAAACTGCTTTAAAGCTCACATGGAACCCAAAAAGAGCCCGCATTGCCAAGACAAACCTAAGCCAAAAGAACAAAGCTGGAGGCATCACACTACCTGACTTCAAACTATACTACAAGGCTACAGTCACCAAAACAGCATGGTACTGGTACCAAAACAGAGATATAGACCAATGGAACAGTACAGAGCCCTCAGAAATAATACCACACTTCTACAACTGTCTGATCTTTGACAAACCTGAGAAAAACAAGAAATGGGGAAAGGATTCCCTATTTAATAAATGGTGCTTGGAAAATTGGCTAGCCATAAGTAGAAAACTGAAACTGGATCCTTTCCTTAATCCTTATACGAAAATTAATTCAAGATGGATTAGAGACTTAAATGTTAGACCTAAAACCATAAAAACCCTAGAAGAAAACTTAGGTAATACCATTCAGGACATAGGCATGGGCAAGGACTTCATGTCTAAAACACCAAAAGCAATGGCAACACAAGCCATAATTGACAAATGGGATCTAATTAAACTAAAGAGCTTCTGCACAGCAAAAGAAACTACCATCAGAGTGAACAGGCAACCTACAGAATGGGAGAAAAGTTCTGCAATCTACTCATCTGACAAAGGGCTAATATCCCGAACCTACAAAGAACTCAAACAAATTTATGAGAAAAAAACAAACAACCCCATCAAAAAGTGGGCAAAGGATATGAACAGACACTTCTCAAAAGAAGACATTCATACAGCCAACAGACACATGAAACAATGCTCGTCATCACTGGCCATCAGAGAAATGCAAATCAAAACCACAATGAGATACCATCTCACACCAGTTAGAATGGCGATCATTAAAAAGTCAGGAAACAACAGGTGCTGGAGAGGATGTGGAGAAATAGGAAGACTTTTACACTGTTGGTGGGATTGTAAACTAGTTCAACCATTGTGGAAAACAGTATGGCGATTCCTCAAGGATCTAGAACTAGAAGTACCATATGACCCAGCCATCCCATTACTGGGGATATACCCAAAGGATTATAAATCATGCTGCTATAAAGACACATGCACACATATGTTTATTGCGGCACTATTCACAATAGCAAAGACTTGGAATCAACCCAAATGTCCATCGGTGACAGACTGGATTAAGAAAATGTGGCACATATACACCATGGAATACTATGCAGCCATAAAAAAGGACGAGTTTGTGTCCTTTGTAGGGACATGGATGCAGCTGGAAACCATCATTCTCAGCAAACTATCGCAAGAACAGAAAACCAAACACCGCATGTTCTCCCTCATAGGTGAGAATTGAACAATGAGAACACTTGGACACGGGAAGAGGAACATCACACACCGGGGCCTATTATGTGGAGGGGGGAGGGGGGAGTGATGGCATTGGGAGTTATACCTGATGTAAAGGACGAGTTGATGGGTGCTGACAAGTTGATGGGTGCAGCACACCAACATGGCACATGTATACATATGTAACAAACCAGCACGTTGTGCACATGTACCCTAGAACTTAAAGTATAATAAAAAAATAAATAAATAAAAAAGACAATGGCAGCCTCAGGAATCAACGAATGTGATTAGCCCCTGGACACCATCTATGAGGGCAGCTGTAAAGACGAAGACTCGTCAGCTGCTCCTGAGGATCTTCTCAGCAGAAATGAGGAAGATTTCTTCTCAGGGAAATGACATGTTCCCACATGTCATCAACTTCATGTGACCCAGAGTGGATTCTGGAGAGTATAGGTGATGGGGAGGACTCTCCAGCTCCCTGCAAGGACCATGTGGAAACCAGATCTGAAAAGGAAGAAGGCACTGGCAATATATCAGCAACTGCCAGGGAAAGCAAGTGGATTCTGGAAAGGGTAAGTGATGAGAAGGACTCTCCAGGTTATTTCTCATCCTGGCAAGTCTCATTTGCATCATATGGGTCCTATTAGCACAGATATCTCCAAATCGGCCACTCTTCTATTACCCAGAATAAATCGCTCATTACAGGGCCTCCAATTATAGTTATTTTCTTCCTTGCTGTCTACTATAAAAGAGTCAATCAACAGGGGGCTCTAGGGTCTAACTGAAATTGTGGTCAGCCTTATTCATAGGATCACAGAGTTCACCCAAAGAACAGAAAACTGGTTGGTGGCTGGTGGCTGTCCTAAGTTAATAAGTGGAGCACACTATCTGAACTTTGCCATTTTTGTAACCATCCTGGCTATCCTGGGAATCTCCCTGCTCATGAAACCTATTCCTGGTGTACACAATGTCAAAACTGTTCAACATGAATGATGTCCTGTGCTGATGAGGATGAAGAGACACCCTCACTCTCCAAAGCTGTTGGAAAGAACCTATCTAAAGGACCAGTGGAAAATTTTGTCTATTTTGTTGCTGTTGCATTAATTAACTATGAAACTGCGCCTGGGCACTGTGCCCTCTGCCTGAACCTGGGGCACCAGGGGCACTAAGAGGCCATCTGGCGGGGCAGCCCAGGCCACTCAGAGCACACCGGGACACAGCAATGGCAACACTTGGCTGGAGCACTCCATGCCCGTGTCCTGGAAGCTACTCCTCACCCCAAACTGGCTGCCAGGCATCATCCCACATGCCAGGATCATTGATGCCACCACCATAGGCATGCTGGGGAAAGGCAGCTGCTGCGAACTGAGCAGCCAGCCAGGCCACCTGCCTTGGTTGTAGCCTGGACCCACTCAGCCCCAAATCCTGCAGCCTCCACCCACCTGGCGAGAGCACCCCCTCTGCGAAGTTAAGCCCAGCGGCCACACATAACTTACCCAGAATATCCAGCTCCTGCCTAAGAGTCATGGGTGCATCTGGCCCCACAAGACCAAAGCTGGACAGCAGTGGCCACTCCCGACCTGGCCTCTGCCTTCTGCAGTGCCCAGCGCGGGCCTTGCTTCAAGGGCCTATGGCCTCTAAAGCGCTCAGTGCCCAAGGCCTTGGACATTTGACCACCAGGGACCACTGGCAAACTAGCAGGGGTGCCTCTAGGCTGGTTCCCTGGTGCTCCTTTATATAAGCCAGCCTGGGGAATGGAGACCTCAATAGCTGCGGGGATAATGCAGCATCCAGGTCTGGGATTTTAGGTGAGTGTGGTGGTATTGGGGACAGAAGACTGGGGCAAGTCGCCAGTGAACTTCTGGAAGTGAAGAGAAGTCAGGGGAAATGTCTATCCCTGTCCTTGTCCTGAATAAGCCAGCAGAATAAGCCACAGGCCAGGGCATTCCTTTTAAAACCTGTATTATGCCCTCACCTAAGTACTACCACAATCATCATTTCCTTGAGTGCCTGCTATGTGCCAGCTGCTGTGCCAAGCTCTTTGTGTGTATGGCGGTAGTTAATAGCATTATCCCATTTCACTTCTGAGGAATCTGAGGCTAGGGGATAAATAACTTGCCCACAGTGAGTGGAGAAGCCAGGACTGGAATCAATGTCTGTTTCTCTCTGGAGCCTGGACGGGACTCCTCACCCCTGAAGTTACTCTCCTGCCTTCTCTACGGTAGGTACTATTCAGTTAGTGTTCACACTTTACCAAGAGGAGCTGGCCCTGCTGCCTTCCTCGCCTCTTCTTTCCTTCCTTACTCTGGTGACTTCCTCTGGCCAAGAAGAGGATCTGCAAGACTGTCTGTCTACTCCATGTAAAATGACTGAATTCTTCTGGAGAAACTGTGAAACAGACTTGGGAAGCATACAAGAAAGCTATGCTGGAGGCTTGGAAAAAGAGTAGCTGTAGGCAAGTACTCCAACAGAAGCTCTGTCTTCACTGTGAGAACATGCCAGGGGTAGCCTGCTGGAGGGAGACGTGTGGAGCAGAACTGAGTCACCCCAGCCAACCTCCAGACATGGGAGGCCCCTACCAACAGCCTGCAGTCCTGGGAGTGAGCCCAGCTGAGACCTGAAGAGCTGCCCAGGCTAAATCACCAGCCTGTAGATTTGTTAGCTGAAAGGAGAAATGATAAAGAAAGTGTTCTTGGAATTCATTTCTGGCAGAGTCTTGTGAGCTTTGCTTTCATTTGTTAGTGAAAATGCTTGACATTTTTCCTTCACTTTATAAACATTACATGCAAATTACTCAGAATCCTAATTGAAAGTAATTTCCCATTAATGCAGGCTATAAAATACCATTTTATTTGAAACTATGCCTCAGAAATAGATAGCATAGGATGCCCCTTTACACTCACAAATTATACCCACAAATCCACGACGCACAATGTTGGGTGTGTGAGTCAGGGACTTAAAGCTACTACCAATGAAAATGTAAAAGAGGCACCTTTGGACAGGCATAGGCAAATGGCAGAGAGTGGCATGCAGTAGTGTTTGCAGCAGTGAAAAATCCAATTATGGGACACTAAACTTTAAAAGCCAGCTTTTGCATAACTGCAATCTCTGGGTGACCAGCACCCTTCTAAGAATTTAATCTGCCTAGAGACCAAGCAATGGCCAAGAAGGAGGAAACGGAAGCACTGGCATGCATGGTCTGAATGAGGAAGCCAAAAAACTCACTGTCCTATCAGAGTTTTTTCCTTCCAAGTCAGATACATACAGCGGACCTCCTTTGTGACCACTTGTTGTCCACACATTATCTGCAATCATGAATCTTGGAAATAAATCATTCCCAATGCTCTTAAAAAATAAAAGTAAATAGGCCGGGTGCAGTAGCTCAAGCCTGTAATCTCAGCACTTTGGGAGGTCGAGGCAGGGGGATCACGAGGTCAGGAGATCGAGACCATCCTGGCTAACACGGTGAAACCCCATCTCTACTAAAAATACAAGAGATTAGCCAGGCATGGTGGTGGGCGCCTGTAGTCCCAGCTACTCAGTAGGCTGAGGCAGGAGAATGGCGTGAACCTGGGAGGTAGAGCTTGCAGTGAGCCGAGATTGCGCCACTGCACCCCATCCTGGGTGACAGAGTGAGACTCCATCTCAAAAAAATTAATTAATTAATTAATTAATTAAAAATAAATAAATAGCTTGTTTATTTAGTTATACCAGGTTATACCTAGGCATTTCACTAAATTTCCACCTTTAATGAATACCTAGCTCCACTTTATTCTGACAATCATGGTAGGCAGCAATCATTATGTTTTGAGGTAATTCAACATCCTTACCCCATCTGCATCTTTAAAAGCTCCAGCCAATAGAAAATTAGTTGGCCATGGTGGTGCATGCCTATAATCCCAGCTACTTAGGAGGCTGAGGCAAAATAATCACTAGAACCCAGAAGGTGGAGGTTGTGGTGAGCCGAGATCGTGCCATTGCACTTCACCCTGGGCAACAAGAGTGAAACTCCATCTCAAGAGGAAAACAAAACAAACAAACAAAAAAAAACTCCAGCCATAAGCCCTGGGCTCTGAGAGCAGATAGCACCATCAGCAAGAACTTTGGACTAACATGAGCAAGAGCTCTCTGCCTGGTCAAGCACACAAACTAGGCACTCTGAAAAAAAAAAAAAAAAAAAGAATTGCTTTCCCTTAAGAATTACCATGGGATAGGGACCCTGACATAACTTGAAGAACATAAGGGCAGAGAGGTAATAAGGCAAAGATTTCACCGCTCCAGAGGGTCTCCTTAAAGGCACTAGACAAAAGAACCAATGAATAGAAATTCTAACCTTATGGATGCTTCTAGGTTAAAAATCACAACGGAAGATCTCAACCTATTGAGTTAAATGATCCAGTGCATAATCAATCTAGTGAATGTCTATGGCATTTTCTATATTTAACATTTAGGAGAAAGGGAACAGCAAAGAGCTATTATCTCAGTATTTCAGTCTCCTAACAAATACACCAGGAGTTGCAAGCTCAACTGCCTACAGGAGCAGACAAATGAAATAAATAAGTGAAGAGCATCAAGTGAACTTGGCTTCAGAGTCTGAGAAGCAATCAGGAATATTAGAGATTTGGCAAACTGGAGTTCATGCCCCTTAAACACTTGCTGCTTCTAGTGGAAGCACTCACTATGCAGCTGCAGCAGTCTGTGCCACCAAAAGTTCAAGCCCAGGGCTGTCAGATCTTCTAAATTTTTTTAAAAAGCCAGAAATATGAATTCTTATGTGAATCTCCTATTTCTTAAGGATTGGCAATTTAATTAAATTCTCTTTTTAAAAACACAAGTCAAATCAGATGTATTCATGGTGAATTTATGTGGGCCATATTTGGCCTACAGATGAACAGTGTGGGTTCTCAGATTATACAACCTACAAGTCACTCAATTTTCCAAAACAGTCTACCCTGCTCCTGTGGCCTTTTCTGCTTCCTATCTGCCTCCGTCTTTTCCTCAATATGCCAAATTACAGCATGCTACACATCTCAACGGACTCTAGGTTGGGTGTGGAGTGTGAGTAAAGAATGCTACTCTATCTCAATCACCCCATTCAAGAGTCAGCTGAGCTCTGATCTCACTACAAGGAATTTCTATTTGGAAATGAAGATCAATTACAATGGAGTCATACTGGTAGGTCAGAGAGCTGGGTCAAATTAAATAATTTTTTTAATATAAGTAACAAATTCTCATCTCCAAAACTGCCAAGTCTTTTTTAAAGAACCTTTAGATGTCCTATCTCATGTATCAGTGATGACTAACTGCTCTCATACAGCTTTGCCACCAAGCCCAACCATGCCACAAGCAAAGGAAGAAACCTCAAAAGAAGTTCATTAACTAAGCTGAACATCACTTCCATTGAAAATGCTGTAGAATTTTTAGCTTCTACACAAAGTAGACTTATTATTTACTTTAATACTTTAATGACATCCTATTCCAATCAAACTAAGTAAAAGGTTGAAAGGATGGGTCAACTCCACTGGGATCCAACCTACATATCTAGATATTTACCCTTTCCCATAGATTCTAACAGGATTGCTATGTTAGATAATCTCTGTTAAACATATAAACAAACTATGGTCTTCTGTATCTAGAAGATCTTCTTCTTCCTACTTCCTCTACGTAAGGATCTAAGAAAATAGTTTTCGATGTAGGATATCTCAAATATATTCACTTGAACAGGACTGGATTAGGCAAGGTTAATGTATTACCATCCACATGCATTAGTTTATTCATGCTGATACCTAAGGGCAATAAATTTCCCCAATCTGCCCATCCCGTGCCACCCTAAAGCCTCTAAAGATGATACATTAGAGGGTAGCTGACTCTGATACCAATTTAGAAACAGCCAGCTTTCATTCCTAGTTGAGATCAAAATGAACAATTGTGATAAAATAAAGCAGTGACATCATAATTATAACTGATACAAATTGGAATTTGTTTTTGAAAAAGTTTCCAAAACAGATTTTACTACAGAACATTATAAAAACAGAAAAAGAGAATGAAATATAAGAAGTTATTGTTAATACAATCTTCAGAACTCTTATTTTAACAGTGACATAAAGGCAGTAAGTGGCTGGTATGGTTTGGATATGCATCCCTGCCCAAATCTCATGTTGAAAGCTAATCCCCAGCATTCGAGGTGGGGCATGGTGGAAGGTGATTGGATCATGAGGGCAATTTCTAATGGCTTAGCATTATCCCCCTTGGTGACGTTGTTGCAACTGTGAGTTCTCCCCAGATCTACTTATTTTAAAGTGTGTAGCACCTCCCCTATCCCTTTTGATCCTGCTGCTGCCATGTAAGATGCCTGCTCTCATTTTGCCTTCTGCCATGAGTAAAAGCTCCCTGAGGACTCCCCAAAGGCAGACACTGCTTCTTGAACAGCCTGCAGAACCAATTAAACCTCTTTTCATTACTCATTACCAAGTCTCAGGTATTTCTCTACAGCAATGCAATTCCTAATACAGTGGCTATAATAGGAATCTACCCAATTAGTCCATAAGCATATATTCATCATTAGGCAAGACCCTCACAAGTCCATGGGCCCTCAATTCTCCTTAGTTGGAACCAAAATACCAAGAAGATCCAGTAGTCTCAAAACCCAGTAATAGGCCTAATCTTTTAATTTGTTCCAATATTGTTCTGTCGGAAAACACTGACTCTTATTTACATGATTGATAACTGTTGTATTTTGTTATTATCAGGAAATCTATAAAAGCTTAAAATCCAAAGTATTCTCATGAGATCAAGTAACTTATTCACACATTGCTGATACTTTGTTACAATACAAGGATACCATTCATAGTTTCCAAAATGAAAGAAAGACATAGAGAAGGAAGAGGAGGAAGAGTAAGCAAGGAAAAAGAAGGGAAAGGGTAAGATGGTTAAACCCAACAACATTCAAAAACAAAAGTATGCTAATTTCTACAACTTTACCTAACAGAATATGATACCCACACAATAATTTGGTCCTTAAAGCTCTTTTGACAAGAAAACAATAATACTTAATGAACAATTACAAGAACAAGAAAATCTGATTTCCAAGAAGAAAGGAATATCAGAACGAACTATAACAATAATGTTGTTTTCCTTTCTACCATGTTTCTTTCACAGTGTAAATTCTAAAGTATAAATCTATATGAGGAATAGCTACAAGTTTTAATGAATGATAAAGTCAATATATTTATTTTATATGTCTCAAATTACAAAGTCCTACAAAAATCTGTTTCTTTTATTAAAAAAAGTTAGATTTCTAAATGAAAATACACCTCCCACACTTGACTATTCATGAAGTCATAGCCAGAATAATAGGTTTAGCCAGCAATAGTAAATGTCAAACTTACATTCTCCTCTGCCAATAAAATTAATAGTCTTTTGAATAAAAATGACATACAACATATTATATTCTTTCTTAAGAAACAAAACCTACTGGTCCTTGCTTTGAGTTTCTTAATAGAGCTTAACCACTTTTTTTTACTTCTTCATAGAGCAACAGAACAAGACTCTAGCTATGCCAAATACTCTATCAGTTTTTATTTTTAAAATGGTATGAGCTTTGGCTAATGGAAGTCTCAAGATAGTGAACAATAAAACGATTCAATATCAGTGATGCATATATATGTTCATTATATTCCAACTTACCCAGTACACTGACAAAAGCATCAAAAAGATGAAATGTAAGCAGAGGCTCTTTCAAGTGACCATAGTAATCAGCTATGGTTTTAAAGACATCTTTTTCAAATCCCAAGTACATAGGCTGCTTCAAATCAGAACAGTTGGGCCCTATTTTCAAAAAGAGAGTGAAAGAGAAATATTAATGGAGTAATTACCTCTAAGTATTATTCTCTGTGAATATGTGTAGCGTGTACAGATATTCAGATAATTAACATATAAGTTTTTATGGGGAAAATTGACATTAATTAAATAGGCATTCTACATTGACATTAATTAAATAGACATTTTACATTTTGCCTACACACATATGCTTTATGTCTAAATTGAAATCTATCATAATACAATGAAGAAAATCACCTGCTTACTTCCATTTTAAAAGAAATCTATCTTTTTAAAAAAATTCTTCCGAAAGGCATTTTTATTAAATGTAAACAATGATAATTTTCTTTGAAATACTCAACATTATCCTAGTCTTAATAAAGTTGACCAAGATAACAATTAGTTCACATTTGTAATAGACAAGTTATAAAGCAATTTTTAAAGCTTTTCATTATTTCATCATTGCTATATTATAAAATCCTACAGTCATAGAGTTGAGCAAAATAATCAATTTCTGCCTCTATTTCAGACTAATAAATACTTAAACTTAAATCCTTAAAAGGGGATTTTATATTTTGTCTTAATTCACTCTGATTATAAACGTTCTATTTGATCCCTGACCAACCATCAAAAGACAGTTTATCAAGCAAAGTCATACTGCAAAGTTGAAGCAACCATTGAAACCCTTAAACAGCCTGCTCCCAACCATACCCTACTCCAGCAATAAGCAAGGAAAACATCCACTTGTGTATGGCCCAAAGAGGAGCAAGAAATTTCTCTACAGAGTTGGCAACAACTGCCCCACCAATCCATCCACAGACCACAGATTTACACTGCCAAATTGAGAGATGAACTGGAGCTGCCTGCACCTTGAGGAAAATAGTAAGTGGTCCCATGAGGAACAGTGTAGCCAGCCTTCTCTATTTCCATTACAGCATGGAAGAAAGGACCACATCCGCATTGGATAGTTCTGGCCCAGCAGAAGACTAAACAACTGTACCCAAATAGACCTCTATCCCCAGAGGAACAAAAGCAGCAGCCAAGATAAATTGAAAGGAAATTCTTCCTACAGAATCTCTGTAACTAAAAAAAGGGGATCAAGTTAAAAAGGGCAGTAAAGCATTCCGGGTCTTCACATTTTGAGGTCACCGTGACAAGATCAAATGGCTTTTTCATCATCCTTAAAGACTCTCTTACCTCAATATTCTGTTCTCTTCTTATAAAATAATTTGATTGGCTAAAATAATGAATGTTGTGAAATATCTATGTGTGTGGTACCACATGAATCCAGCAGCAAAGGTAGTTGCCATTTTGCTTGCCTCGTCCTCTGACATATCCCAAGCTTAATCAATTAAAATAATTAGGTTGATATGTCTCAGCAAGCAATACACAATGCCTAGAATTACTCCCTGGCAGGATAAGTATGTGGTTCATTCTAAGCAGTTGTACCCCTTTGTGAACATCTCATCATCCTTCTTAAAAATATGCAGAAAAATTTTAAAGGTTTCCCTAAAAAAAAAAAAACAGTGCATAGTGAGCCCTATGAGAGGAAGCCATATTTTTATGACATTTTCTTTCTCAGTTATCTTGAACTTTAATAATAATAAATTTTTTTCATAAATGTTATTGCTGACGGATTTTGGAAAAGAAATGCTTTGACTTTTCTGTATCTATTTTTTATTGAATCCTGGACATGTGCAAAGAAGAAAAACACAGTTAACCTGGTTTTGCATTTATGTAACCAGCATTGAGGCTGGCCAACAATGAATGTATACAGGCCCATGTGCACACGGGTGTGACAATAAACACAGATGGGCCTGAAGAGAAAGAGGCGAGAGCAGCACACGAACAGAAAAGGAGGCAACAGGCCTTCAAAATACCATACAATCAGCCTATCCTTTCTGTTCCCTTTTAGATGACTGTAACGCGAATCTGGACTTATCAAGGACAGGACGGACAAGAAACAGGTCGTGACTTTGGTGGACTCAAAGTAGATTTTGAGGGTCAACAGGAATTTCAGAAAACATAGACTTTATAAAGTTACTCAAAAGATTAATCTTGCCCTTTGGCCACCTTTATTTGTTTGACACATAAACATCTTTACAGATATGCCAACCACTCACAAAGCATTGTACTTGATACATGTAAGACAAGTTCCCTTTTCCCAGCACTTGCCACCTAGTATCATTCCACCTCACACACATGAAGATCATTAATAATTCACCCCTCACATCTTTGCTCTCCATTGATAGGAAATTCAGAGTTATTCTAAGCTTTCTGTAGAAGTTTTTTGGCTTTAGGTGCACATGTTGCTTGCGGGAAAATTATGTTCTTTACTACATTTCAGTCATCATTGAAAATTCAACATCATAAATATCTTACTATATATTTTACAATATATTACAGGCTAAATTGGTTATACTAGCTTCCTATGTTCATTCCTAGCTGATCAACTTCTAAATCCTTGGTTTGCCAGTTCGGAAATGGGAAGTTTAACTTCCCATTTATACTTTCTATCTCATCATTTCCAACCCTAGACAAAGATGCAATTTAAATTTCATTTACTTCAAACGCCTAAGCAGGAAGAATAAAAAGTACTTCCCCTACTAAGACCATAGTACTCTGCAACTCAGAAGTTCCAAAATTTTAACCAAAAACCAATGAAAATTTTAATAATTAAACCCAGAGAAACTTAGGATTCACACAAACTAATGGTTACTATTCATATACAGAAGGATAGTATAGAATGAATAACACTCATCCAAAAGGCTATTCAAAATCATAGGATCATGTTCCATATATTACCACTAAGATTCCCCACATTAAGCTTAAGAGTTATTTTAGTTTCATTCTATAATCAAACAAAATTAATTCCAGCTAAACCCATATTTTAGGGTCTACTAACTCATGAATTTAAAGAGAATTTACACCTATATCTGTAATGCTAGTCCTGTACAAAAGAAAGGAAAATAAACTACTACCTTGTGGTATCTGTGAGACTCAAAAGGCACTCCAGACCAAATATCACTATTATCAGTCAGCCAGAAGAACCGGAACTCTTTCCATCAAAATTACTTGTTTGGGTTAAGCCATTGATCATTAAAATCCCTTCTTTGGGTTAACCCGTCTGAAAATTCCCAGAAGAATGGTAGCGTTTCTGAGATACTATAACAACTAATGCCTTCACAGTACCTATGATATTCAATGATCTCGAAATCACATGCCTATGAAATGGATTTCATATACCTATAAATATCCCCACAGGGACCACTGTGGTCCAGGCCCTGTCATCTAACATCCAAATTGCTGGAATAGTCTTTCTCGTTTCTCTACATGCAGGTTCTTCTCCTTCCAAACCATCCTTCATCCTGTGATGAAGCAATTAGAACTAGTGTGGATGGATCTACTAGAAGGTACAAGTACTAAACTCCTTTAAAATTGTTCTAGAATTCAGTCCTTTCACTAAGTCACAAATTTATCACTAAAAGCACAGTAGTCCCAAAATAATTAACTGCCAGTCTCACAGGTGTCAAATCAATGTTCAGGCCATTGAGCAGAAATTTTTTCTAATTTAGGGCACTAATTTCTGTTAATTTCACAAAACTGTCAGATAATTAGTACTTACAATTTGCCAAACACTTCATAGCTGACAGCACCCAATGAGGAAGTTCTTCTGAAGGAAAAATAAAAAGAAGAAGAAAATTTTAATTCAATTCCATATAACTCAAGAAATCATATACATACTTGGTATCATAAGAATGCATTACTTGCACAAGTAATGTGAACCATATCTGCTAATCACAAATCACCAATTTATGTAATGAGAACATTTAAAAGATGGAAATCTTTCCTTGGCAGCAGTAACATGTGCTTACATAAATCATGCCTACAGATTTCTCTAAGGACACAATGCACCTTTTAAAGCTACAGTAAAATATATATATACACACACACACACACACACACACACACACATAGTTTGCTCCAAACAAACCAAAAGAGAAACCAATTATTTTAAGAATTAAAAGAAGAAAAAGAAAAGAAAAAATATTAGTCATCAAACACATTTGCGAAACGAGTCCACCAAACACCACCAGCCCCACAAAAAGGGTAATTCTGTAGGTGCAATATAAGTATCATTTTACATGTTTCCATTTTCAAAATGCTTTAGGCCAAGAAAGTTCCACTTACATATTAATGTTAGGCTATTAGTATTAGGACAACCTTTAAATAACAGTAACCTAACATTGCTACAAAAAAATCCCAGCTGAACCATTTGGTACAGAATCTCTTCCCTCCAGGCCCTGCCACAGACATCTGATGAGATGGACTAGCACTCGGGCTGCCACTTCACCTTCTCTATTTCTGTAAAACTGCAAAGACACTTGTTGAATTGTGTTAGATCTAACGAACCAGAGTCTTGTAAAATGCTCTCTTCTTTCTTAAGATCTTACTTAATAAAATGAAAGATGATTGATCATCTAACTGATAACTAAAAGTATTAATTTGTTACACTCAGAGAATGTGGAGGAATTTTAGACGTATTTCAAAGGCTGCACTCTCCCCCTCCTTCTATGGAACTTAATTTTGTATGTTGATATTAACTTCACAACTCATAAAGTCACCACAAACTTATTCTCATTGTTCTTCATTCCTTATATAGTGACTATAAAAGGAGAAGTGTTTCAGGTCTGAAGATAGGTTCTGCAGGTTCTGCTCCTGTCAGCAAACATGGCCTAGAAAAATCTCTTCCCCTCTCACCACTGCTCAGGCTATTCTGCTATATTCTGTCTGCTTCCCAGGAGCCTCCCGCCCTAAATTTAATCATATTTCTAAAAAGTCAAAAAGTATTATGCCATCTTCTCACATCCAAAGATCATCAAGTTCCAGCCAATTCCCAGCATCGAGGGTTTGAACTAAAGGAAGAACAAATCAATGAGCCCATCCAAATCTGGTCCTTATCCACAGAAAGATTTAAAATCAGTGTGGGGGCTGTGGTCCACTGTCAGTACCCTAACCACATTTGTACAAATCAAAAACCAGGTTGGGTGGCTGTTATATGTTTTGTTTTATTTTGTTTTGTTTTTCTGATTTGTAAACTGGCCCAGGATGGGAAATATGAAAAATTAAAGCAACATCAATATTTTAAAAACTACCTTATTAAAAAGAACCAAGACTATTCCAGAAAATCTAACACAGAGAAACCAAAACAAACATGTAAGTGAGAATTCTAAAAGCAATCAGATCCCAGGGCCCACCTAAAAACTGACTCAAACTCTTAGTCATGTCTTGAATATTCTCACTTTTCAGACATCTCCCTGGGAATACGGAACCACTTAATGCCCAAGGTGGCTACCACTGAACTAGCTTCTGGAAGGATTTTGCTGAGGCTCTCATTCCTAGATATTCATCTTCCTATGACATTGCCTTAATCCAAACAATTTGTTAAAAGGTATTAGAAAGAATATATGTAATGAAGGAACAAACTTATTCAGGGTTTAGGGAAGGGTCAAACAGGAGCTGATGGACCTATGCAGCCAATATATTGTGTCAATAAGTAACAAAATTATGTTTATGCACTTACTTGACTTGTCATCAAGAATAACAACTCCCTGCTTGCTAACACTATATACATTATGGATGATGAACTTCGAATTGACAAGTTTGATGTCTAAAACTTCTTCTAAGGAATCCAGGCCAAGAATTTTCTGTAAACTAAAAGATAAGTAATTATATTAATTAGTTCTTTCTTTCATATTATATTTACTCAAAAACCTGGTACTACAAAAAATCAGTCTTCATAATGCTTTATTTTCATGCACTGCACCCAATCTTTGTGGGACAAAAAGGGTAGAAATGGAGTACAATAAAACAAATGTAAAAGATATCCTTTTGCTATTAACATTTTGCTTCACAGATTTAGTAATACGCCAAATGACAAGAAAGTAATTTTGTAAGTAAAATTACTACAACACAAAAACTAACTTACCCAATGATAAGAAACTACTATTAGCATATCTTCATGAGAAACAAAATTTTCCTGTATATGATTAACTTTGTACAAATAGTACATCAATATCTAGGAGACCAAATTTTCTATTATGTATTTTATTACACTTAAGAACTTTTAAACTCCTAACTATTATGTAAATAGCAGGAGATAATCCCCAGAATTCTGCTAAACTATGTTGACTGAGCACAACTGCAAATAATGCAAAGTGGAGATATTTATATACAATTTCAGAAAATTAAATATGCAGAGAGTGAAGAAGTAGCAAAATAGGAAACAATATCTCTAAAATTTCTCATTAATATCAACTGTACATACTATGATAATGTCATAGACTTCCATATCTCTTCTACATTGGCCTCTGTCAGCTGTCTGCGGTGGACAAGACGGCAAGCTGGAACCTCTCCAATAGCAATACTGTGACGCTTGTACCACATCTCAGAATTCTAATGGAGGGGGATGTAAGAAGGGAGGGAAGGAGAAACAGTAGAAAGAGAGAGAATAAATATTTCAATATAAGGTGGTGTGATTTTTATGAGAAATGTCTTTGATTTGGTCACCTGTAATTTGATTTAAAATAATAATTAGAAACATAAACTAACTTTCTTTGCATGAACCTCAGAGAAGCAAAGAGTGATTCTTAAGACTAGGTCACATTATAAATGAATATTCATGAATTACAAAAGAGCTATGGCAATAAGTATGGCATTAACTGCTAATTTTCCCTGTGGATGTTTCAACTAATCAGTGACATAGCAGTGAAATAAAAGTTTGTTAATTAAAAATTAAGGAATACATATCTAAATTCACACACAGTACAGATTGATTATTGAAAATGAAATTAAAATGTATTACTTTTGAGGGTTGTCTATTTTTTTATAAGCAAATATCAAGTAAGTGCAATGTTTGAAAGTAGCCCCCAAATCTTAGGCATCTGCAAAAGGCTCCACAAGGACAGCTGAAGATGGCAAAAGGAAGAGAAGGGTTTTTTTTGTTTGTTTGCTTTTTAGCATTACCTCAATCCTGGTGGTCTTCTACTGGGGATATTTTAAGGAAAAAATGTGAAAAAAAAAAGAGGCAGTCAATTCTATAATGAGCTTAGGTTTTCCAAGACTAGAAGAATCTACCTTTGTTTATATATTTGGTCAGGGGCTATTCCACAATATTCCATGCCCTAATCTTCTTACCCTCAACTGGCAATAATAACGAAGTTTAGGAGGAAGAGACAAAGAGGAAAAAAAGTAATAAATTATAGAACATACAGGAAAAGGCGGTTACATGAGAGCTTTAACAAAAACCTGCTCAGTCTGAACATACAAAAACAGCTGCCATATACAATTGACCCTTTATATCTATGGGTTTTGCATCTCTGCATTCAACCAACCACAGATTGAAAATATTCAGGGGGAAAAAATGGATGGTTTCATCTGTACAGAACATGTAGATATTTTTTCTTGTTATTCCCCGAACCAGGGGTCCTCAACCCATAGGTCACAGACTGGTATCAGTTAATAGACTATAATAAACCAGGCTGCACAGCAGGAGGTGAGCGTTGGGCAAGTGAGTGAAGCTTCATCTGTATTTACAGCCTCTCCCTGTTGTTCACATACTGCCTGAGTTCCACCTCCTGTCAGATCAGCCGCAGCATTAGATTCTTACAGGAACGTGAACCCTTTTGTTAACTGTGTATCTGGGGGATCTAAGTTGTGTGCTCCTTATGAGAATCTAATGCCTGATGATCTGTCACTGTCTCCCATCATCCCCAGATGAGACCATCTAGTTGGAGGAAAACAAGCTCAGGACTCCCACTGATTCTACATTATGGTGAGTAGCATAATTATCTCATTCTATATTACAACGTAATAATAACAGAAATAAAATGCACAATAAATGTAATGCACTTGAATCATCCCGAAACCACCCCCATCCCCACCCCAGCAGCCCTGGTCCATGGAAAAATTGTCTTCCACGAAACCCATCACTGGTGCCAAAAAGGTTGGGGACTGCTGCCCTAAACAATACAACAACTATTTACATGCAAGAGTGAAAAACTGCAAGAGTCAGTCTTTCTTTGTTACCGGTCTCCCAGCTGTTGGCAGGTATGATTTTGTTTTGAAGTACCTTTAACCTATTGTTCATAAAGGACCACAGAGAGACAGACCAAGCCTAAGAGTTCATGGATGATTCTCCCTGCTGCCAGCCCCTCCGTCTTTCAGTTATGGCACTTACCATCACAACTGGCCTCACTGGGATGTTCTCTTGTGAAGTGCCTGGTGCGGGATCATTCCATTCTGGAAACTTAATAACATCCTTTTGGTATGGGGGTTTCTTTGGATATGGTTTCAGGGGTGAAGAAGGAGGAAATCTAAAACCCAAGAAGAAATTCTCTATTACTGCAGTCAATGGGAGACACAGATATTTTAACAATAGTCTCCACTTTTGTGTCCCTGTAAAGTTATACAGTAATTACAAACTTCAGATAATAAATGAGCTCACACTTAATCAAATTATTACACATGATTAATTGTACCCAACAATAATATGGTTTTCTTTTTAATATTCATTCATTATGCCCATCAAATAACATTTATGGAGAAAAACAGGAATTGAATATGTGGCACATTTTTAAATAAATAAACAAAACTTGTTCTCTTATCATGTGATGTCCATGATCAAAGAGGTTCTTAAGGAGATGCTAGACTAAGCCATTTCTTTCACTGAGCTAAAATCCTTACTGCCTCATAACTCCAGCCAAAATGCATACATGGTGAGCTGCATATAGAAATTACTGGTAGAGAAATCCTCAGTAATACTTGCTAAGAAAGAATACATTAACACAAAAATCATTTGGCTTAATTTTCACTTGTATTACTATTTCTAATAAAGATTAATCCTTTTTCCATTGAATATCTAGCACTTCACACTGAGATTGGAGCTTCGGTCTAGAAACCCATCTTGGAAGGAGCTAGAAAGTGGCCATGTCCTTATTCTGCCCTTCCACACTCTCCCCTGTTCCTAGCCTTCCTGTGTATTGACAGCATCACTCCTTGGACTAATACCTAAAAGTCTAAATAAATTTTAATTTTTAAAACTGCTCTATACCATACCTCGTAAATAACAGAAAGGTGATTGAATACATAGTTTTTATCAGAGAATCTTTTTCTGTAGGCTTGTTAGAAAAGGATACAATGCATTACATTGCACTGCAAAAGCAATGTAAGAACTCTAGTTCTTAATGTTGATATAAAAGGCAGTGGGTTGTTGACTTTTATTTTGACTTTTTATTTACTTAAGCCAAAATAACAGCTTAATCCATATTATCCATAGAAAAAAAAAAATCATACAAATAACGAAAGACCTTATCTCAAAGCAAATGCAGAAATAAAGAATTATAAAATGTCTATAGTGTTCAAGGGAAGTTTATATGAAGGTGAATCCAGAGAATCACAAACAAGAGTACTAAAGGAAACAGAATGTGTCACCTCAAAATATTCCTCTTTGACATAATTTTTTGGATCTAAAGGCCATTTGAAGCAAATACAGAAAAGCACTCTTTCCTCTGTCTAAGAGCAGGAGAATGATTAATATAAAGACAAAAGGTCGATCTTTCCCTCTTTCCTGCCTCAAAACAGTATGTAAATTCTCCTTTACAACCTTTATCAGCTTAGAGACTGCACCAGAGGCATCTAAGCAGACTTTATTAGTTTCCCCATAAATACTTTCCCACACTTTCCTGTCTTTGGAAGCCTTAAACTGCTTTAATGTGTCCTGATGCTTCTCTAAAATTTATTGCTTTTTGTTGAAGACCTGATATAAGCTGGGACTCTAAGGCACTGCATCTAGTTATTTTTCTCCCATGGAATGTGCACTGCACACATTAACAAACCTGCTCGTTTTTCTCTTGTTAATCTGTCTTTTCTTGCAGGAATATGTCCCAAGTATGAACTTCTGAAGGTTGACAAAAACTATAATTTCTCATCTTCAAATAGAGAAACGTTTCAAAAACAGTCACAATAGATTTGAAAAGGAATGACTAGTGGAGAAAAGTTGCATTTCATCTTTTCTGAAAAGAATATCCAAGAACTATTTTAAACATCAGTTTGGGGTCAGTTAAAAAAAGAGAGAGATCTGGAAATCACTGAATCAAGTTAAAGATAGCTTAAAGTTTGGTAATCAAGTTACCAAGGCAGGTGTTCCCAAAAGATTCCAAAATATAAACTAAATGAATCTCTATAGCCAAAGCATCTTTCTTTGTAAATAAAGGGTGGCTTATAAAAGTCCAATTATATTTCTTACAAGTCAACAATCCCAACAAATGCCCATTTCCAGACAAAGTACAGCATTTATGCATGTGTATGTGCATACACGCTCACATACACATAGGATATGTTCACAGATCATCCACCTCTCAGTTCATTCAAAACTAAACAAAATCCCTACTCCCATCCCACCACTAATGCCCTCTGTTTACGCTCCCACTTCATCCCCTCAACTATGACACAAAGATTTTCAGACCTGAGTTCCGGGCTTTCTCACAAACTGTCTATGTGTCTTTAGAAAGTATAAGTCTCTCTAAATAATAATTCATTTATTTGTCAAATGAAGGAATTAAATTGGATGACGCATAAATTTTCTCCTAAGTCCAAAAAGATGCTTCTTATATTCCCATAACCAGAAAAAAAGTAATATCTTCCAAAGACCAAAGTAGAATTTGTTACGTGTAAAACTGTGATTGAAGAGATACCAGGAAATCACTTTTTTCCTCCACACTAAGAAGAGATCTTTGCTGTCAGTAACATCTGCAGTTACCAACAGAAGATGTGCTATCTATTTTCACAGCAGTCTGACAACTTTGCCTGAGAAAAAATGCAGAAGAGCTCCCTCCAGTGGAATACTTTTATTTTGGGCATTGAAAGTTAGTAATTTAATCCTAACATTTTAATAATGTAATATTTCAACTGTTAAAGATGATCCAGTTCAAATGCCACATTTTTCGCTCAGAGAAATTAAGGCTCAAAAGAGGAAAGCAACTAATTTAAAAGCTTCACAACTGGCCAAGAGAACAAACCATCTTACACAAAGGATTTGCAAGCCAAATTAAATCTTACACAAAGGATTTGCAAGCCAAATCTTAAATCAAAGGATTTAAGAAAATTATAAAAATTTATGCAAAAAAAAGACAGTGTGCCCCCTAAAAAGAAAATTATAAAATTTTATTGAAAGACATTAAAGAAGAACTAAATTGATAGCTATATTATGATGGTAAATAAGATTCTATCTTAAACTCAGGCTCAAGCAATCCTCCTGTCCTCCTGTTTCAGCCTCCTAAGTAGCTGGGATTACAAGTAGTTGCCACTGTGTGCAGCTTAGTGAATAAGATTCCATATCATACAATGTTAATTTTCCCCCATGAAGATACATAGTTACAATGAAAATTTAATAAAAACATTAATATAAAAATTTTTATGAAACATGGTAAACTTATTCCAAGCCAGGCACAGTGACTTACATTTGTAGTCCCAGCTACTTGGGAAGCTGAGATGAGAGGATCACTTGAGGCCAGGAGTTCAAGACCAGCCTGGGCAATAAAGCGAGACCCCATCTCTAAAGTAAAAAAAAACAAGAAACAAGATCAACTGATTCTAAAATTTATACGAAAATGCAAAGGCCCAAAAATAAGACATTCTTAAAGAAGAAAAACAAAGTGAGGTGACTTGCCCTATGAGATATCAAGACTAACATAATAGGGCAATACTAATGGCAGAGACCATACTTCCCCAAGTTCCGCATTGTTGACATTTAGGGCAGGATAATTATTTGTTGTGGGGAGCTGTCCTGTGCACTGGGGGATGCTGCTAAGTGCAAAGTATCCCTGGCCTCTACTCACTGGATGTCAGTAGCACCCTACACACAACACACACACCTGTTGTGACAACCAAACATTTCTCCAGACATTGCCAAATGTCTTCTGCAAAATGGCCCCCAGTTGCAAATCATGGGTCTAGACAAAGAGAATTCAAAACAAATAAACATTACTCTTTAGAAACATGATTTATGATAGAGCAGACATTACAGATCAATGGGAAAGTATGGACTGTTCAATAAATAGTACTGAGCCAACTGGTTACCTATTTGGAAAAAATGAAATTGCATCCTGGTTCAGCCTGCCATATTTCCAAAGGTGTTTACAATCATACCTCCTAACCATATGCTCTTTTGCAACATGATCTTGCCACTACTGTATCAAGAGGCAGAGCGTCTTTCTCTATCCTCTCAAGTCTAGGTGAGCCCCCTATAATTGCTTTGATAAACACAATAAGGCAGAAGCACTAGCCTAACTGGCTAGAACGCTCTTCCTGCCTCTTGAATAACTCTTGTATAACTCATTATTATGAAGCTCCCTCTTGGAAACCAGCCATCTTATAAGAAGTATGACCATCATGAGACCACCATGTTGTGAAATATCTAAGCGACAGGAAGAGGCCCTAGAAGATGAGATACTGCAAGGAAAGAAACTGAGGTAAAGGAGCACCAAAATTCCACATCTGCAAATAAACAAATATTCCTGGAGGTGGATTCTCCAGCCTCAGCAGCCCCAGTTCATGCCCACCTAAGCAACCTTCCAAAATTCCTGATCCACACAATTACGTAAAAACTACAATGGGCCAGGCACAGTGGCTCACACCTGTAATCCCAGCATTTTCAGAGACCAAGGTGGGTGGATTGCCTGAGGTCATGAATTTGAGACCATCCTGCCCAACATCGTGAAATCCCATCTCTACTAAAAATACAAAAATTAGCCAGGCGTGGTGGCGTGTGCCTGTAATACCAGCTACTCAGGAGGCAAAGACAGGAGAATTGCATGAATCCAGGAGGCAGACATGTCAGTGAGTTGAGACTGCGCCACTGCACCACACCAGCCTGGGCAACAGAGCCAGACTCCATCTCAAAAATAAAGTGGGGAGTGGGGGGGGGGTTCCAAGATGGCCGAATAGGAACAGCTCCAGCTTCCAGTTCCAAGAGTGAGTGACACAGAAGACGAGTGATTTCTGCATTTCCAACTAAGGTACTGGGTTCATCTCACTGGGGCGTGTTGGACCGTGGGTGCAGGACAGAGAGTGCAGTCCACTGAAAGAGAGGCGAAGCAGGGTGAAGCATCGCCTCGCCCGGAAAGCACAAGGGGGAAGGGAATTCCCTTGCCTAGCCAAGGGAAACTGTGCACACAGCACCTGGAAAATCGGGTCACTCCCATCCTAATACTGCGCTTTACCAAGGGTCTTAGCAAACAGCACACCAGGAGATTATATCCTGCACCTGGATGGGAGGGTCCCACGCCCACGGAGCCTCCCTCATTGCTAGCACAGCAGTCTGAGATCTAACTGCAAGGCTGCAGCAAGGCTGGGGGAGGGGCCCCCGCCATTGCTGAGGCTTGAGTAGGTAAACAAAGTAGCCAGGAAGCACGAACTGGGTGGAGGCACCGCAGCTCAAGGAGGCCTGCCTGCCTCTGTAGACTCCACCTCTGGGGACAGGGCATAGCCAAACAAAAGGCAGCAGAAACCTCTGCAGATTTAAATGTCCCTGTCTGACAGCTTTGAAGAGAGTATTGGTTCTCCCAACACAGAAGTTGAGATCTGAGAACTGACAGACTGCCCGCTCAAGTGGGTCCCTGATCTCCTAGTAGCCTAACTGGGAGACATAACCCACTAGGGGCAGATGACACCTCACACCTCACATGGCCGGGTACCCCTCTGAGATGAAGATTCCAGAAGAACGATCAGGCAGCAACATTTGCTGTTCAGCAATATTCTATCTTCTGCAGCCTCTGCTGCTGATACCCAGGCAAACAGGGTCTGGAGTGGACCTCCAGCAAACTCCAACAGACCTGCTGCTGAGGTTCCTGACTGTCAGAAGGAAAACTAACAAATAGAAAGGATATCCACACCAAAACCCCATCTGTACATCACCATCATTAAAGACCAAAGGTAGATAAAACCATAAAGACAGGGAAAAAGCAGTGCAGAAAAGCTGAAAATTCTAAAAATCAGAGTGCCTCACCCCCTCCAAAGGAACGCAGCTCCGCGCCAGCAACAGAATAAAGCTGGATGGAGAATGACTTTGACGAGTTGAGAGAAAAAGGCTTCAGACAATCAAACTTCTCCAAGCTAAAGGAAGAAGTACGAAACCATTGCAAAGAAGCAAAAAACCTTGAAAAAAGATTTGACGAATGGATAACTAGAATCACCAAAATGACCTGATAGAGCTGAAAACTACGACACGAGAACTACATGAAAAATGCACAAGCTTCAGTAACCGACTCGATCAACTAGAAGAAAGGGTATCCGTGATTGAAGATCAAATGAATGAAATGAAGTAAGAAGAGAAGTTTAGAAAAAAGAGTAAAAAGAAATGAACAAAGTCTCCAAGAAATATGGGACTATGTGAAAAGACCAAATCTACGTCTCATTGGTGTACCTGAAAGGAATGGGAAGAATGGAGCCAAGTTGGAAAACACACTGCAGGATATTATCCAGGAGAACTTCCCCAACCTAGCAAGGCAGGCCAACACTCAAATTCAGGAAATACAGAGAATGCCACAAAGATACCCTTTGAGAAGAGCAACTCCAAGACACATAATTGTCAGATTCACTGATGTTAAAGGAAAAAATGTTAAGGGCAGCCAGAGAGAAAGGTCAGGTTACCACAAAGGGAAGCCCATCAGACTAACAGCGGATCTCTCAGCAGAAACTCTACAAGCCAGAAGAGAATGGGGGCCAATATTCAACATTCCTAAAGAAAAGAATTTTCGGGGGCGGAGCAAGATGGCCGAATAGGAACAGCTCCAGTCTCCAACTCCCAGCGCGAGCGACACAGAAGACCGGTGATTTCTGCATTTTCAACTGAGGTACTGGGTTCATCTCACTGGGGAGTGCCGGACGATCCGCGCTGGTCAGCTGCTGCAGCCCGACCAGCGAGAGCTGAAGCAGGGCGAGGCATCGCCTCACCTGGGAAGCACAAGGGGGAAGGGAATCCCTTTTCCTAGCCAGGGGAACTGAGACACACAACACCTGGAAAATCGGGTAACTCCCACCCCAATATTGCGCTTTAAGCAAACAGGCACACCAGGAGATCATATCCCACACCTGGCCGGGAGGGTCCCATGCCCACGGAGCCTCCCTCATTGCTAGCACAGCAGTCTGTGATCTACCGGCAAGGCAGCAGCGAGGCTGGGGGAGGGGCACCCGCCATTGCTGAGGCTTAAGTAGGTAAACAAAGCTGCTGGGAAGCTCCAACTGGGTGGAGCTCACAGCAGCTCAAGGAAACCTGCCTGTCTCTGTAGACTCCACCTCTGGGGACAGGGCACAGCTACACAACAACAACAACAACAACAACAACAAAAAAGCAGCAGAAACCTCTGCAGACGCAAAGGACTCTGTTTGACAGCTTTGAAGAGAGCAGTGGATCTCCCAACACGGAGGTTGAGATCTGAGAAGGGACAGACTGCCTGCTCAAGCGGGTCCCTGACCCCTGAGTAGCCTAACTGGGAGACATCCCCCACTAGGGGCAGTCTGACACCCCACACCTCACAGGGTGGAGTACAATCCTGAGAGGAAGCTTCCAAAGCAAGAATCAGACAGGTACACTCGCTGTTCAGAAATATTCTATCTTCTGCAGCCTCTGCTGCTGATACCCAGGCAAACAGGGTCTGGAGTGGACCTCAAGCAATCTCCAACAGACCTACAGCTGAGGGTCCTGACTGTTAGAAGGAAAACTATCAAACAGGAAGGACACCTACACCAAAACCCCATCAGTACATCACCATCATCAAAGACCAGAGGCAGATAAAACCACAAAGATGGGGAAAAAGCAGGGCAGAAAAGCTGGAAATTCAAAAAATAAGAGCACATCTCCCCCGGCAAAGGAGCGCAGCTCATCGCCAGCAACGGATCAAAGCTGGAATGACTTTGATGAGATGAGAGAAGAAGGCTTCAGTCCATCAAATTTCTCAGAGCTAAAGGAGGAATTACGTACCCAGCGCAAAGAAACTCAAAATCTTGAAAAAAAAGTGGAAGAATTGACGGCTAGAGTAATTAATGCAGAGAAGGTCATAAACGAAATGAAAGAGATGAAAACCATGACACGAGAAATACGTGACAAATGCACAAGCTTCAGTAACCGACTCGATCAACTGGAAGAAAGAGTATCAGCGATTGAGGATCAAATGAATGAAATGAAGCGAGAAGAGAAACCAAAAGAAAAAAGAAGAAAAAGAAATGAACAAAGCCTGCAAGAAGTATGGGATTATGTAAAAAGACCCAATCTACGTCTGATTGGGGTGCCTGAAAGTGACGGGGAAAATGGAACCAAGTTGGAAAACACTCTTCAGGATATCATCCAGGAGAACTTCCCCAACCTAGTACGGCAGGCCAACATTCAAATCCAGGAAATACAGAGAACGCCACAAAGATACTCCTCGAGAAGAGCAACTCCAAGACACATAATTGCCAGATTCACCAAAGTTGAAATGAAGGAAAAAATCTTAAGGGCAGCCAGAGAGAAAGGTCGGGTTACCCACAAAGGGAAGCCCATCAGACTAACAGCAGATCTCTCGGCAGAAACTCTCCAAGCCAGAAGAGAGTGGGGGCCAATATTCAACATTCTTAAAGAAAAGAATTTTAAACCCAGAATTTCATATCCAGCCAAACTAAGTTTCATAAGTGAAGGAGAAATAAAATCCTTTACAGATAAGCAAATGCTTAGAGATTTTGTCACCACTAGGCCTGCCTTACAAGAGACTCTGAAGGAAGCACTCAACATGGAAAGGAACGGCCGGTACCAGCCATTGCAAAAACATGCCAAAATGTAAAGACCATCGAGGCTAGGAAGAAACTGCATCAACTAACGAGCAAAATAACCAGTTAATATCATAATGGCAGGATCAAGTTCACACATAACAATCTTAACCTTAAATGTAAATGGACTAAATGCTCCAATGAAAAGACACAGACTGGCAAACTGGATAAAGAGTCAAGACCCATCAGTCTGCTGTATTCAGGAGACCCATCTCACACGCAGAGACATACATAGGCTCAAAATAAAGGGATGGAGGAAGATCTACCAAGCAAATGGAGAACAAAAAAAAGCAGGGGTTGCAATCCTAGTCTCTGATAAAACAGACTTTAAACCATCAAAGATCAAAAGAGACAAAGAAGGCCATTACATAATGGTAAAGGGATCAATTCAACAGGAAGAGCTAACTCTCCTAATTATATATGCACCCAATACAGGAGCACCCAGATTCATAAAGCAAGTCCTTAGAGACTTACAAAGAGACTTAGACTCCCATACAATAATAATGGGAGACTTCAACACTCCACTGTCAACATTAGACAGATCAACAAGACAGAAAGTTAACAAGGATATCCAGAAATTGAACTCATCTCTGCAGCAAGCAGACCTAATAGACATCTATAGAACTCTCCACCCCAAATCAACAGAATATATATTCTTCTCAGCACCACATCATACTTACTCTGAAATTGACCATATAATTGGAAGTAAAGCACTCCTCAGCAAATGTACAAGCACAGAAATTATAACAAACTGTCTCTCAGACCACAGTGCAATCAAACTAGAACTCAGGACTAAGAAACTCAATCAAAACCGCTCAACTACATGGAAACTGAACAACCTGCTCCTGAATGACTACTGGGTACATAACGAAATGAAGGCAGAAATAAAGATGTTCTTTGAAACCAATGAGAACAAAGATACAACATACCAGAATCTCTGGGACACATTTAAAGCAGTGTGTAGAGGGAAATTTATAGCACTAAATGCCCACAAGAGAAAGCAGGAAAGATCAAAAATTGACACTCTAACATCACAATTAAAAGAACTAGAGAAGCAAGAGCAAACACATTCGAAAGCTAGCAGAAGGCAAGAAATAACTAAGATCAGAGCAGAACTGAAGGAGATAGAGACACAAAAAACCCTCCAAAAAATCAATGAATCCAGGAGTTGGTTTTTTGAAAAGATCAACAACATTGACAGACCACTAGCAAGACTAATAAAGAAGAAAAGAGAGAAGAATCAAATCGACGCAATTAAAAATGATAAAGGGGATATCACCACCGACCCCACAGAAATACAAACTACCATCAGAGAATACTATAAACACCTCTACGCAAATAAACTGGAAAACCTAGAAGAAATGGATAATTTCCTGGACACTTACACTCTTCCAAGACTAAACCAGGAAGAAGTTGAATCCCTGAATAGACCAATAGTAGGCTCTGAAATTGAGGCAATAATTAATAGCCTACCAACCAAAAAAAGTCCAGGACCAGATGGATTCACAGCTGAATTCTACCAGAGGTATAAGGAGGAGTTGGTACCATTCCTTCTGAAACTATTCCAATCAATAGAAAAAGAGGGAATCCTCCCTAACTCATTTTATGAGGCCAACATCATCCTGATACCAAAGCCTGGCAGAGACACAACAAAAAAAGAGAATTTTGACCAATATCCCTGATGAACATCGATGCAAAAATCCTCAATAAAATACTGGCAAACCGGATTCAACAACACATCAAAAAGCTTATCCACCATGATCAAGTGGGCTTCATCCCTGGGATGCAAGGCTGGTTCAACATTCGTAAATCAATACACATAATCCAGCATATAAACAGAACCAAAGACAAGAACCACATGATTATCTCAATAGATGCAGAAAAGGCTTTTGACAAAATTCAACAGCCCTTCATGCTAAAAACGCTCAATAAGTTCGGTATTGATGGAACGTACCTCAAAATAATAAGAGCTATTTATGACAAACCCACAGCCAATATCATACTGAATGGGCAAAAACTGGAAAAATTCCCTTTGAAAACTGGCACAAGACAGGGATGCCCTCTCTTACCACTCCTATTCAACATAGTGTTGGAAGTTCTGGCTAGGGCAATTAGGCAAGAGAAAGAAATCAGGGGTATTCAGTTAGGAAAAGAAGAAGTCAAATTGTCCCTGTTTGCAGATGACATGATTGTATATTTAGAAAACCCCATTGTCTCAGCCCAAAATCTCCTTAAGCTGATAAGCAACTTCAGCAAAGTCTCAGGATACAAAATTAATGTGCAAAAATCACAAGCATTCTTATACACCAATAACAGACAAACACAGAGCCAAATCATGAATGAACTTCCATTCACAATTGCTTCAAAGAGAATCAAATACCTAGGAATCCAACTTACAAGGGATGTAAAGGACCTCTTCAAGGAGAACTACAAACCACTGCTCAGTGAAATAAAAGAGGACACAAACAAATGGAAGAACATACCATGCTCATGGATAGGAAGAATCAATATCGTGAAAATGGCCATACTGCCCAAGGTTATTTATAGATTCAATGCCATCCCCATCAAGCTACCAATGAGTTTCTTCACAGAATTGGAAAAAACTGCTTTAAAGTTCATATGGAACCAAAAAAGAGCCCGCATCTCCAAGACAATCCTAAGTCAAAAGAACAAAGCTGGAGGCATCACGCTACCTGACTTCAAACTATACTACAAGGCTACAGTCACCAAAACAGCATGGTACTGGTACCAAAACAGAGATATAGACCAATGGAACAGAACAGAGTCCTCAGAAATAAGACCACACATCTACAGCCATCTGATCTTTGACAAACCTGAGAAAAACAAGAAATGGGGAAAGGATTCCCTATTTAATAAATGGTGCTGGGAAAATTGGCTAGCCATAAGTAGAAAGCTGAAACTGGATCCTTTCCTTACTCCTTATACGAAAATTAATTCAAGATGGATTAGAGACTTAAATGTTAGACCTAATACCATAAAAATCCTAGAGGAAAACCTAGGTAGTACCATTCAGGACATAGGCATGGGCAAAGACTTCATGTCTAAAACACCAAAAGCAACGGCAGCAAAAGCCAAAATTGACAAATGGGATCTAATTAAACTAAAGAGCTTCTGCACAGCAAAAGAAACTACCATCAGAGTGAACAGGCAACCTACAGAATGGGAGAAAATTTTTGCAATCTACTCATCTGACAAAGGGCTAATATCCAGAACCTACAAAGAACTCAAACAAATTTACAAGAAAAAAACAAACAACCCCATCAAAAAGTGGGCAAAGGATATGAACAGACATTTCTCAAAAGAAGACATTCATACAGCCAACAGACACATGAAAAAATGCTCATCATCACTCGCCATCAGAGAAATGCAAATCAAAACCACAATGAGATACCATCTCACACCAGTTAGAATGGCGATCATTAAAAAGTCAGGAAACAACAGGTGCTGGAGAGGATGTGGAGAAATAGGAACACTTTTACACTGTTGGTGGGATTGTAAACTAGTTCAACCATTATGGAAAACAGTATGGCGATTCCTCAAGGATCTAGAACTAGATGTACCATATGACCCAGCCATCCCATTACTGGGGATATACCCAAAGGATTATAAATTATGCTGCTATAAAGACACATGCACACGTATGTTTATTGCAGCACTATTCACAATAGCAAAGACTTGGAATCAACCCAAATGTCCATCAGTGACGGATTGGATTAAGAAAATGTGGCACATATACACCATGGAATACTATGCAGCCATAAAAAAGGATGAGTTTGCGTCCTTTGTAGGGACATGGATGCAGCTGGAAACCATCATTCTTAGCAAACTATCACAAGAACAGAAAACCAAACACCGCATGTTCTCACTCATAGGTGGGAACTGAACAATGAGATCACTTGGACTCAGGAAGGGGAACATCACACACCGGGGCCTATCATGGGGAGGGGGGAGGGGGGAGGGATTGCATTGGGAGTTATACCTGATGCAAATGACGAGTTGATGGGTGCAGCAGACCAACATGGCACAAGTATACATATGTAACAAACCTGCATGTTATGCACATGTACCCTACAACTTAAAGTATAATAATAATAAATAAATTTAAAAAAAAAAAAAAAAAAAGAAAAGAATTTTCAACCCAGAATTTCACATCCAGCCAAACTAAGTTTCATAAGTGAAGGAGAAATAAAATCCTTTACAGACAAGCAAATGCTGAGAGAGTTTGTCACCACCAGGCCTGCCCTACAAGATACCCTGAAGGAAGCACTAAACATGGAAATGAACAAGCGCTACCAGCCACTGCAAAAATATGCCAAAATGTAAAGACCACTGATGCTAGGAAGAAAATGCATCAACTAACGAGTAAAATAACCAGCTAACATCATAATGACAGGATCAATGTCACACATAACAATACTAAGCTTAAATGTAAATGGGCAATATGCTCCAATTAAAACACACAGACTGACAAATTGGATAAAGAGTTAAGACCCATCAGTGTGCTGTATTCAAGAGACCCATCTCACATGCAGAGACACACATGAGCTCAAAATAAAGGGATGGAGGAAGATCTACCAAGCAAATGGAAAACAAAAAAAGGCAGGGATTGCAATCCTAGTCTCTGATAAAACAGACTTTAAACCAACAAAGATCAAAACAGACAAAGAAGGTCATTACATAATGGTAAAGGGATCCATTCAACAAGAAGAGCTAACTATCCTAAATATATATATATATACCCAACACAAGAGCACCCAGATTCATAAAGCAAGTCCTTAGAGACTTACAAAGAGACTTAGACTCCCATACAATAATAATGGGAAACTTTAACACTCCACTGTCAAAATTAGACAGATCAACAAGACAGTTAACAAGGATATCCAGGAATTGAACTCAACTCTGCACCAAGCAGACCTAACAGATATCTACAGAACTCTCCACCCCAAGACAACAGAATAAACATTCTTCTCAGCACCACATCACACTTATTCCAAAATTGACTACATAGTTGGAAGTAAAGCACTCCTCAGCAAATGTAAAAGAACAGAAATTATAACAAACTGTCTCTCATACCACAGTGCAATCAAACTAGAACTCAGGATTAAGAAACTCACTAAAAACAGCTCAACTACACGGAAACTGAACAACCTGCTCCTGAATGACTACTGGTTACATAACGAAATGAAGGCAGAAATAAAGATGTTCTTTGAAACCAATGAGAACAAAGATACAACATACCAGAATCTCTGGGACACATTTAAAGCAGTGTGTAGAGGGAAATTTATAGCACTAAATGCCCACAAGAGAAAGCAGGAAAGATCTAAAACTGACATTCTCATATCACAATTAAAAGAACTAGAGAAGCAAGGGCATTCAAAAGCTGGTAGAAGGCAAGAAATAACTAAGATCAGAGCAGAACTGAAAGTGATAGAGACACAAAAAACCCTTCAAAAAAATCAATGAATCCAGGAGCTGGCTTTTTGAAAAGATCAACAAAATTGATAGATTGCTAGCAAGACTAAGAGAAGAATCAAATAGACGCAATAAAAAATGATAAAGGAGATATCACCATCGATCCCACAGAAATACAAACTACCATCAGAGAATACTATAAACACCTCTACGCAAATAAACTAGAAAACCTAGAAGAAATAGATAAATTCCTGGACACTTACACGCTCCCAAGACTAAACCAGGAAGAAGTTGAATCCCTGAGTGACCAATAATAGGCTCTGAAATTGAGGCAATAATTAACACCTACCAACAAAAAAAAGTCCAGCACCAGACGGATTCACAGCCAAATTCTACCAAAGGTACAAGGAGGAGCTGGTACCATTCCTTCTGAAACTATTCCAATCAATAGAAAAAGAGGGAATCCTCCCTAACTCATTTTATGAGGTCAATATCATCCTGATACCAAAGCCTGGCAGAGACACAACAAAAAAAGAGAATTTTAGATCAATATCCCTGATGAACATCGATGCAAAAATCCTCAATAAAATACTGGCAAACCAAATCCAGCAACACAGAAAAAAAGCTTATCCACCATGATCAAGTGGACTTCATCCCTGGGATGCAAGGCTGGTTCAACATACACAAATTAATAAACATAATCCAGCATATAAACAGAACCAAAGACAAAAAACACATGATTATCTCAATAGATGCAGAAAAGGTCTTTGACAGAATTCAACAGCCCTTCATGCTAAAAACTCTCAATAAATTCGGTATTGATGGACTGTATCTCAAAATAATAAGAGCTATTTATGACAAACCCACAGCCAATATCATACTGTATGGGCAAAAACTGGAAGCATTCCCCTTGAAAACTGGCACAAGACAGGGATGCCCTCTCTCACCATTCCTATTCAACATAGTGTTGGAAGTTCTGCCCAGGGCATTCAGGCAGGAGAAAGAAATAAAGGGTATTCAATTAGGAAAAGAGGAAGTCAAATTGTCCTTGTTTGCAGACGACATGGTTGTCTATTTTGAAAACCCCATCATCTCAGCCCAAAATCTCCTTAAGCTAATAAGCAACTTCAGCAAAGTCTCAGGATACAAAACCAATGTGCAAAAATCACAAGCATTCTTATACACCAATAACAGACAAACAGAGAGTCAAATCATGAGTGAAGTCCCGTTCACAACTGCTTCAAAGAGAATAAAATACCTACGAATCCAACTTACAAGGGATGTGAAGGACCTCTTCAAGGAGAACTACAAACCACTGCTCAATTAAATAAAAGAGGACACAAACAAATGGAAGAACATTCCATGATATTGGATAGGAAGAATCAATATTGTGAAAATGGTCATACTGCCCAAGGTAATTTATAGATTCAATGCCATCCCCATTAAGCTACCAATGACATTCTTCACAGAATTGGGAAAGACGACTTTAAAGTTCATATGGAACCAAAAAAGAGCCCGCATTGCCAAGACAAACCTAAGCCAAAAGAACAAAGCTGGAGGTATCACACTACCTGACTTCAAACTATACTACAAGGCTACAGTCACCAAAACACTGTGGTACTGGTACCAAAACAGAGATATAGACCAATGGAACAGTACAGAGCCCTCAGAAATAATACCACACATCTACAACCATCTGATCTTTGACAAATCTGACAAAAACAAGAAATGGGGAAAGGATTCCCTATTTAATAAATGGTGCTGGGAAAACTGGCTAGCCATAAGTAGAAAGCTGAAACTGGATCCTTTCCTTACACCTTATACAAAAATTAACTCGAGGTGGATTAGAGACTTAAATGTTAGACCTAATACCATAAAAACCCTAGAAGAAAACCTAGGCAACACCATTCAGGACATAGGCATGAGCAAGGACTTCATGTCTAAAACACCAAAAGTAATGGCAACACAAGCCAAAATTGACAAATGGGATCTAATTGAACTAAAGATCTTCTGCACAGCAAAAGAAACTACCATCAGAGTGAACAGGCAACCTACAGAACGGGAGAAAATTTTGGCAATCTACTCATCTGACAAAGGGCTAATATCCAGAACCTACAAAGAACTCAAACAAATTTACAAGAGAAAAACAAAAAAAAAAATCAAAAAATGAGCAAGGGACATGAACAGACACCTCTCAAAAGAAGACATTTATGCAGACAACAGACACATGAAAAAATGTTTATCATCACTAGCCATCAGAGAAATGCAAATGAAAACCACAGTCAGATACCATCTCACACCAGTTAGAATGGCGATCATTAAAAAGTCAGGAAACAACAGGTGTTGGAGAGGATGTGGAGAAACAGGAACACTTTTACACTGTTGGCGGGACTGTAAACTAGTTCAACCATTGTGGAAAACAGTGTGGCAATTCCTCAAGGATCTAGAACTAGAAATACCGTTTGACCCAGCAATCCCATTACTGGGTATATACCCAAAGGATTATAAGTCATGCTGCTATAAAGACACATGCACACGTGTGTTTATTGTGGCACTATTCACAATAGCAAAGACTTGGAATCAACCCAAATGTCCATCAATGACAGACTGGATTAAGAAAATGTGACACATATACACCATGGAATACTATGCAGCCATAAAAAAGGATGAGTTCATGTCCTTTGTAGGGCCATGGATGCAGCTGGAAACCATCATTCTCAGCAAACTATCACAAGAACAGAAAACCAAACACCGCACGTTCTCACTCATAGCTGGGAATTGAACAATGAGAACACTTGGACACAGGAAGGGGAACATCACACACCGGGGCCTGTTGTGGGGTGGGCAGAGGGAGGGATAGCATTGGGAGATATACCTAATGTAAATGACTAGTTAATGGATGCAGGACACCAACATGGCACATGTATACATAGGTAGCAAACCTGCACGCTGTGCACATGTACCCTAGAATATAAAGTATAATAAAAATAAATAAATAAAAGTAACATTCCCCTAGAATATTACAAATAATATCACAGGGTGTACACCCCCTGTGGCATTCGGAGTAACATTCCCCTAGGATATTACAAATAATATCACCGGGTATACACCCTCTGTGATATTAGGAGTTACATCTTCATAGGACATTACAAATAATATCACAGGGTGTGCACTCACTGTGATATTACTCGTAATATCTCCCTGGGATACAAGGTATTATATCACAGAGTGTACACGCATGGTGCACATCCACTGTGATATTTAAAGTAATATGTCCCTGTAAGATTACAAATAATATTGAAGGGTGTAAATACCCTGTGACCTTAGGGGTAACATCCTCCTAGGATATTATAATATCACAAGGCGTACACCCCCTGTGACATTTTGTACACCATTTGTGACATTAAAAGTAGCATCCCCCTAGGATATTGCAAATAACATCAAAGGCGGTTTTTGCACATGGTTTACACTTCCTGAGACATTAGGCATAATATTTTTCTGGGATATATGAATAATATCACAGAAGGTGTACACACATGGTGTACAGTCCATGTGACATTAGGAGCAACATCCCCGTAAGATATTAGAAATAATATCACTGGACATATGCAGTAACATCCCCCTAGGATGTTATGAATAATATCGGAGGGGGTGTACACACATGGTGTACATATTCTGTAAAATTAGGAGTAGCATGTTCCTAAGACATTATGAATAATATCACAGGGTGTGTACACACATGGTGTATACCCCTTGTGATGTTAGGGGTAACATCCTTCTAGGATATTATTAATAATTGCACAGTAACATCTTCCTATTATGAAAAATGTCACAGGGTGTACACCTCCTGTGACATTAGAAGTAACATGCTCTGAGGATATTCTGAACAGTTTCACATGGTGAACACCCCCTGTGACATGAAGAGTAACATCCACCTAGGATATTACAAATAATATCACAGGGTGTACACCCCCCTGTGACTTCCAAAGTGACATCCCGGCCGGGTGTGGTGGCTCACACCCGTAATCCCAGCACTTTGGAAGGCCAAGGCGGTGGGATCACCTGAGGTCAGGAGTTCGAGACCAGCCTGACTAATATGGTGAAACCTCGTCTCTACAAAAAATACAAAATATTAGCTGGGTATGGTGGCATGCGCCTGTAATCCCAGCTACTCCAGAGGCTGAGACAGGAGAATTGCTTGAACCTGGGAGGCGAAATCGTGCTATTGCACTCCAGCCTGGGCAACAAAAGCCAAAACTCTGTTTCAAAAAAAAAAAAAGTGACATTCCCCGGAATATTATGAATAATGTAACAGAGTGTACGCCCCCTGTGACAATAGGATTAACATCCCCCTAGGATATTATGAATAATATCAAAGGGTGGACACCCACTGTGATATTAGGAGTAATAGCTTCCTAAGGTATTACTAATAATATCACAGGGTGTACACCCACTGTGATATTGGGAGTAATATCTCCCTAAGATGTAAGGAATAACATCACACAGTGTACACATATCTTGTACTCCCACTGTGATATTAGAAGCAATATCTTCCTAAAATGTTATGAAAAATATCACAGGGTATACATTCTCTGTGATATTAGAAACAATATTTATCCTGGGTATTACAAATAATTATCAAGGGAATATACACATGGTGTACAGTCACTATATGATATTAGGCGTTATATCTCCCTAGGATGTTACGAATAGTATTACGGTGTACACACATGGTGTACACCCGCTGTGATATTTGAAGTAATGTCTCTCTAGGATATTATGAATAATACCAAAGGGTTACAACGCCCCCCTCCCCATAAAAATGAAAAAACTACAATAGTTGTTTTAATCCACTAAGTTTGACATAGTTTTATTACACAACAGCAGATAACTAGAAACGAAATTTGTGGCATCTGCAACAGGACCGGGCAGTGAAGTGGATGCATGAAGGGCCTCAGAAGGGCTTCTTAATAGAAGCTGAAAGAACAGTAAGGAAGTTGTTGTGGAACAGTATGGAAGGTGGAGAAAAATATCTGTGTTGCACAGTGGCATGAATTTCAGTAAAACTGTCACCTGTGGTAATAGGGAAACTAGAAAAAGTGGATCTGGCGAACAAATTTCCCAGGATGAACGATGAAAATGACAACTGGTTTCTTTTATAACAGCTGCAATAACCAGGTGTGGATTGTGCCAACTTAAGAATGATGAGGTGGATAAATTTGAAAAGAAGAGCTTTATCTCTCATAAAGGGTTTCAGTCTGTAGGCTGGCCATCCCACAGTTTGGGAAGCAAAGCCTCCAGAAGCAGCTGAGAGCAAGCACTTTGAGGGAGGGGTAAAGGGAACAGGAATTTTTGCTGAGCGAGGTGGCCAAATATGCATATTTAATAAGCCAAAGGAAGAGTCATGAATATTTATGAAATGAGAAATATGTACATGTGCAATTGAGCTTCATGTACCTTTCGTGGGTTGCATGTTCAAAAAATGGTGGCATTAGCATGATCTGAGGATGGAGTTTTCAGCCCACTGATATCAAAACATAAAGCAGAGGACACAAAACCATCACTGTGTATCCTCCAGCAGTCAGCCAAAACCAGTCTGGAGATGGTGGCCAGTTTTCAGCAAGGGATGTATTGTGAAATTGCAAAACAAGTGGGAAGAGTCCAGTCACAGTCTCAGATGACTGGCTTAAGACGATAAAGCAATGAGTCGTCTGTTTCTTATTTCCCAGAGCTGGTTTCTGCTTACTCCTTAGGGAAGAAATCTGGTTAAAGGTTACTAAGGAATGGACATATTGAAGTTTGTCCAACCCCCTATCCCATCATGGCTAGGAACTCAGTTTTTAAGGGTTCTTTTTTGTAGAATGCTTTTTATTTGTTTACTTATACATGAATAAGTTCTTCAGTGATGATTTCTGAGATTTTGGTGCACTCATCACCGGAGCAGTGTACACTGTAACCAATGTACAGTCTTTTATCCCTCATCACCCTCCCATGCATTCCCCAAGTCCCCAAAGTCTATCATATCATTCTTATGCCTTTGTATCCTCATAGCTTAGCTCCCACTTATGAGTGAAGACATACAATGTTTGGTTTTTCATTCCTGAGTTACTTCACTTAGAATAATAGTCTCCAATTTCATCCAGAATGCTGCAAATGTCATTATTTTGTTCCTTTTTATGGTGGAGCAGTATTCCATGGTATATATATACACCACATTTACTTTATCCACTCGTTGATTAATGGGCATTTGGGCAGGTTCCATATTTTTGCAACTGCAAATTGTGCTGCTATAAACATGTGTGTGCAAGTGTCTTTTTCGTATAATGATGTCCTTTACTCTGGGTCAATACCCAGTCATGAGGTTGCTGAATCAAATAGCAGATTTACTTTAAGTTATTTAAGGAACCTTCACACTGTTTTCCATAGTTGTACTAGTTTACATTCCCACCAGCAGTGTAAACGTGTTCCTTTTTCACCACATCCATGCCAACATCTATTTTTTTTAATTTTTTGATTATGGTCATTATTGCAGGAGTACGGTGGTATCACATTGTGGTTTTGATTTGCATTTCCCTGGTCGTCAGTAATGCTGACCATTTTTTTCATGTGTTTGTGGGCCATTCACATATCTTTTTTTAAGAATTGTCTACTCATGTCCTTAGCCCATTTTTGATAGGATTGTTTTCTTCTTGCTGGTTTGATTGAGTTCCTGGTAGATTGTGGATATTGGTCCTTTGTTGGGTACATACTTTGTGAACATTTTTCTCCCACTCTGTGGGTTGTTTATTTACTCTGCTGATTATTTCTTTTGCTATGCAGAAACTTTTTAGTTTAATTAAGTCCCATCTATTTATTTATTTGTCTTTGTTTTTGTTGCATTTGCTTTTGGGTTCTTGTTCACGAAGTCTTTGTCTAAGCCAATATCTAGAAGGGTTTTTCCGATGTTCTGCGATTTTTATAATTTCAGGTCTCATATTTAAGTCTTTAATCCACCTTAAGTTGATTTTTGCATAACGTGAGAGATGAGGATCCAGTTTTCATTCTCCTACATGTGGCTTGCCAATTATCCCAGCACCATTTGTTGAATAGGGTGTCCTTTCCCCACTTTATGTTTTTCTTTGTTTTGTTGAAGATCAGTTGGCTGTAAGTATTTCACTTTATTTCTGGGTTCTCTATTCTGTTCCATTGCTCTATATGCCTTTTTATTCCAATACCATGCTGTTTTGGTGACCATAGGTTTATAGTATAGCTTGAAGTCAGGCAATGTAATATTTCCAGATTTGTTCTTTTTGCTTAGCCTTACTTTGGCTATGTGGGCTCTTTTTTGGTTCCACATAAATTTTAGGATTGTTTTTACTAGTTCTGCGAAGAATGACGGTGATATATTAATGGGAATTGTATTGAATTTGTAGATTGCTTTTGGTAGTACAGTCATTTTTACAATGTTAATTCTACCCATCCGTGAGCATGGAATATGTTTCCATTTGTTTGTGTCATCTATGATTTCTTTCAGCAGTGTTTTCTAGTTGTCCTTGTAGAGGGCTTTCCCCTTCTCGATTAGGTATATTCCCTAAGTTTTTTGGGTTTTATTTTGGGGGGGTGCTACTATAAAAGGAATTGAGTTCTTGATTTGATTCTCAGCTTGGTCACTGTTGGGGTATAGCAGTGCTACTGATTTGTGTACATTAATTTTGTATCCTGAAACTTTACTGAATCCACTGATCAGTTCCAGGAGCTTTTTGGATGAGTCTTTTAAAGTTTTCTATGTATACAGTCATATCATCAGGAAACAGTGACAGTCTGACTTCTGCTTTACCTATTTGGATGCCTTTATTTATTTCTCTTCTCTGACTGCCCCAGCTATGAATTCCAGTACTATGTTGAACAGAAGTGGTCCGTGTTTGTTACATCTCGACTTGAGCACACTCTTCTGGTCCGTGTTTGTTACATTCCAAGTTGAGCTTTCATTCGCCCTCCACCACTGCTGTTTGCCGCCATCACAGACTGCCTGCTGACGTCCATCCCTCCGGACCGGAAGCTGTGCTTCTGATCCAGGGAGGAGCCCACTGCCACTACTGATCAGGCTAAAGGCTCTCCATTGTTCCTGCATGGCTAAGGCCCCAGGGTTCATCCTAATTGAGCTGAACACTAGTCGCTGGGTTCCACGGTTCTCTTTCATGATCCACTGCTTCTAAGAGCCATAACACTCACGCATGGCCCAAGGTTCCATTCCTTGGAATCCGTGAGGCCAAGAACCCCAGGTCAGAAAACAAAAGGCTTGCTGTCATCTTAGGAGCGGCCCGCCCCCATCTTGGGAGCTCTAAGAACAAAGATCGCTGCCCCGCCCCGCATAATACCTTGATATGGAACTCTCCCCTTTCCCCTAAGGATGGGCTTTCTGAGAGCCAAATTGCAGTAATTATTATTTCTCTTCTGGGTCTAGCCACCCTGTGCATACTGGGCTCTAGACTGGTACTGGGGGAGTGTCCGCTAAGACTCCTGTGATGTGATCTATCTTCAGGTCCCTCAGCCATGAATACCAGCATCTGCTCAGGTGAGGGTAGCAGGGGAGTGAAGTGGACTCTGTGAGGGTCCTTGGTTGTAGTTTTGTTTAGTGACTGATTTTGTGTTGGTTGGCCTCCAGTTCAGAGGTGGCACTGACTACCCTAAGACCATCATGCTACAAGAAGCACAACCCACATGGAGATGACCTAGAGGATGAAACCTCATGTAGAAAGAGAGGCCAAGAAGCACAAAGACACCACATTCGTGAGGTGAGAAAGAAGCCATCTTAGAAGTAAATTTTCCAGCCCAACTGACGCCACCTTTGTTGGAAGAGAAAAACTACTAGGTGAGCTCTTTCTAAATGCTTGCCACAAAACTCATGAGCAAAATAAAATGGTTACTTTAAGCCACTAAAGTTTGAGGTAGATTGTTTCTCAGCAACACAAAATCAAAACAATTCCAAACTCACAGCATGAAAAAATCATGGGCAAAACCACTAAACATAAGGCACAAAAATATCTCTTATTCTAAGACAAAAGAAATTATATCTCTCTGACTTTGAGTAATGAAGAGACTCGTTTTAAGAAAGATATTAAAATCATACAACATAAAGAAAAAGACTAATAGATTCAACTACATTAAAATTAAGAACTTTTATGTTCATCAAGACACCATAAAGTGAAAAACACGAAAGATCTTTGTAATCCATATAACTGATATGGATTACGTATCCAGTAATGTCCAGAATATACATATATATAAAATATCCAGAATACATACATATATATATATATATATATATATATATATATATATATATTTTTTTTTTTTTTTTTTTGAGATGGAGTCTCACACTGTTGCCCAGGCTGCAGTGCAATGGTGCAATCTCATCTCACTGCAACCACCTCCCAGGGTCAAGCAATTGTCCTGCCTCAGCCTCCCAAGTAGCTTTTTAGTAGACATGGGGTTTCATGATGTTGGCCAGGCTGGTCTCAAACTCCTGACCCTCAGGTGATCCACCTGCCTCAGCCTCCCAAAGTGCTGGGATTACAGGCGTAAGCCACCATGCCTGGCCCAGAATATATTTTTTTAAACCACAATGAATCTAGAAAAAAAACTTCTGGGGAAAAAGGCAAAACACATGAACCAAGCATTTCCAGATGTGGAATCAGGAATGGTGAATAAACATAAAAATATACTCAACCTCATCAGTAATCAAGGAAATTCAAAATAATATTATGAAACAGAATTTCACACACATCAAATTGGCAAAAGTTTAAGTCAATATCAAATATTTTCTGCTACTGAAATAAAAATTAGCATATGTTTTTCTATGAAAGGTGTCTTTCTCAATAAAACTGAGAACATTTAAAAAGAGCAGAGCTCCCTCTAGTGGGCTACATTTCATTTTGTTTTAAAAACTGTAAATTTAATCCTAACATGATCATGGATTCCAGAATTATAAAGTCCCTTAGAAATCATCTAGAACAAACTACACATTTGTACACTGAAGAAATTAAGGCCAGAAAAGTTGCTGGCTACAGCTAATTGTCCAACCAAACAATGCAGGTCTCCTAGTGCTACCACCACTGCCAAATATTGGCCGGAGAAAAGCAATTTTAAAATAATCCATACCAGAACTATCCTTTGGTGAATTTACTTGTTTAAAGAAAAAAAAAAAAAAGTAGGATTTATTACCTAATAAATCAATAAAATTATTCTAAGGCATCTAAACCACAAAGAAACATAGTTATAAATCTTAATAAACTTGACTGATAAATGACAGATCTCTCAGTGAATTAAAGCCCTTTTCAGAATTTATATACTGTGAAAGCATCAGTAGAAATCTGCAACATCAACAGCTTTGGCCAGCCTGCCTCCTTGCCTTACTAATTTACAGACTTTGTACCCAAAAACAAAAAGCAAACAACAATACAAAAAAACACAGCCAGATATTGTTTAATATATGGGCTGGGCTTTCTGAGACTACTATTTCCCAGAAATCCATGAGTTATGCAAAACCATAGCAATTTGTAGGATTTTGCTGTGCTCTGTAAACCCATTCAACATATTTCTTGAGCCCATTAGTGGTATATATCACCTAAACGCTGAAAAACTGCTAACGATTACACTTCACAACACTTTCTGAAAGTGTGTCAGGAACATAAACTGTTTGAGGAAAGGAGAATGGGAGATGAAGCTGGAAACCAAACTAAGGAAAGCTTGAAAATCCAAACTCAGAAATCTTTCCTTATTCCACATGAATAAAGATTCCATTGTAAGTAAAGTATCAAGTGAGCATTTTTAAGGAGAGAGGTGAGCTTATCTGAAAGACACTCCTACCTTAAATTAATGGTAGTTATTTAGAAAATAAATACCATCTGCAACAGCAAAAAAAAATCTATAAAATACCTATGACTTAAATATACACATACATATATTATATATATATATATATATATATATACACACACACACACATACAAGATTTACAAGAAAAACTACAACCACTTAAAATAGCACAACCCCACAATAAGTGGGGTGATTATTGCACCAAACCCCACAATAGGTGGGGTGATTACTGCACCAAAATAATCACCCCAAAAATAGGTGGGGTGATTATTGCACCAAAAAAACATGAACTACTTCGATATAACAGGCCGGGCGCAGTGGCTCACGCCTGTAATCCCAGCACTTTGGGAGGCCAAGGCGAGCAGACCACGAGGTCAGGAGATCAAGACCATCCTGGCTAACATGGTGAAACCCCATCTCTACTAAAAATACAAAAAATTAGCTGGGCGTGGTGGTGGGTGCCTGTAGTCCCAGCTACTCAGGAGGCTAAGGCAGGAGAATGGCGTGAACCCGGGAGGCAGAGCTTGCAGTGAGCTGAGATCATGCCACTGCACTCCAGCCTGGGCAACAGAGCGAGACTCCATCTCAAAAAAACAAGAAATTAAAAAAAAATTTAAAAAATGTTCAGGATCTATATACTCAAAGCTACAAAAAAGCTGCTGAGAGATTAAACACCTAAATATACGATTTCACTCAAAATCCCAGCAAGAATTTTTACAGGAATAAACAAGTTGATTCTAAAATGTATATGAAAAAGAAAACGAACTAGAATAATCCAAACGCTTTTGAAAAAGAACAAAGTTGGAGAACTCACATTACCTGACTTCATTGGAGACAAGCTACACATATAGAATGGAATGGTATATAAATTAAGTCAGAGGACTCTATATGGCATTGTATCCCCCTAGGAAGAATACATGTACGGGGAACCAGAGAGTGGAAGCAGGAGTGGCCCTACTTACCATCCCTCCCTGTGCTTCCCATCTCCATAACCCTGGGCTCTGCAATTAGCAGTCTTGTCCCTCAAAGGGACATATTCTTGCCAGGGGACACAGTAAGGGTACTTTGGACTCCTTGTGGCCAGGGAGCAGCAGGTGAGAAGAGAAAAGGAATCACTATCTTGGCAGAGGTCATGGATCCTGATCAGCAGGCAGGAGACTTGCATTTACAGAGCAGGGGCAGGGAGAAATACCTGTGGCACCCAGGAGATCTACATGGCACTTCCTGGTACTTCCTTGTCCCATTGTAACTGTGAATGGGTTTGTACAGAAACATTAGCTGAAAAAGTGCATGATTACCATGGGTCCAGATCTTCAGGAATGAAGTTTTGGGTCACACTACCAAGGTAAGGCACCCAAGGCCTGCCAAGGTGATGGCTGACAGTAAGGGGATTGAGGATGAAGAGTCAGGGAGGGAGACAATGAGTACCAGCTGCAGCCATGAGACCAACTGCAACAACAGGGGCTATAGTCTTCCTGGTAATTTCTATCTTCTAGGTTTCCACTCAGCAAGAAAGCACCAACATGTGTGGGCAAGCGGATCTGTGAAGCACAAGAAATGAACTGTGCTGGCCATAGGGGTGCACAACTCACATCTCCCTCCAAGAAGCCAACAGCTCCCAGCTGCTCTACCTTTCACACTTCCCCAGGCTGCTTCCAGCCCACCAAGGAGCACAGCAAGGTAATGAGCCAAGATAATCCTTCCAGAAGACCTAAGACTCTTCTAACAGCATCCTTTGCTTGGGAACTCCCCATCGGCCTGGGAAACTTTTTCAGAACTGCGGCATGGGGTCTTAGGCTCTTCCTACCCAATTCTTTCCCCTCTGCTTTCCCTGAGGTGAGGCCTTCATCACAGCCTAAAGGATCACTCCACTGCCTCCTGTTCCCTTCCCCATTTATCCTTTCCTGGTGCTCCACCCCAACCCCTGGCATTAAATCTCTTGCACATCTAGTTCCCTCTTGGCATCTGCCTCTCTTCTCAGAGGACCTGAATTAACAGAGTCTCCTATTAATTTGTACTTATCTATGTGTAATGAATTCAGATCAGTGCAAACAATGTAAGTACCTGCCACATATCAGACACCAATAGATAACAGAGATACAAGAAAAAACAACAGTCTTTGCCCTCAGGAAACTTACTGAGAGTCTAACAACTATGTCCTGTGAGCCAAATTCCACCACTTGCGTTATTAGATGTAAAGTCTTACTGGTGGAACACAGCCACGCCCATTCGTTGACACACTGTGTATGGCTGCTTTCTCCCTACAACTGCAGTTAGGCAATTCTGACAGAGGTTATATGACCTGTAAATATTCACTATCTGGCCCTTTTCAGAACAAGTTTGCTGACCTGGGTCTGGTGGATACAGAGATAAAAGAATACTTACTTGCTTGTTGTACAGGCTCCACCAGGGTAAAAAGTCTGTCTGTCATGTTCCCACTGTATCCCCAAAAACTGGCTTATTCAATTTGAGCACAAGTTGCAGTAGACTTGGGAAATACCTTGTATTAGTCCATTTTCACACTGGTATAAAGAACTACCTGAGACTGGGTAATTTATAAAGAAAAGAGGTTTAATTTACTCACAGTTCCACATGGCTGCGGAGGCCTCAGGAAACTTACAATCATGGCAGAAGGCAAAGGAGAAGCAAGCACCTTCTTCACAAGGTGGCAGGAGAGAAAGAAAGAGCAGAGCGCAAAGGGGAAAGTGCCACACTTTTAAACCATCAGATCTCGTGATAACTCACTATTATGAGAACAGAAAGTGGGAAATCCTCCCCCATGATCCAATCACCTCCCACCAGGTCCCTCCCCTGACATGTGGGGATTACAATTCAGCATAAGATTTGGGTGGAGACACAGAGGCAAACCATGTCATACCTACAGCTATTCTTGGTGACCAGTATATCCTAAAAACAGAAATGTTAGCAGTCTTACTTTGTAGATGAGGTCACAGAGATTCAGAGTGTGTCAGCATTTCGCTTAAGATCATATGAATGGTAGTAACTGAGAGCTGGGATCAGACCCCAGGCCTGCCTCATTCTAAACCTGTGTTTGTTATGGTCCTCCCATACTGAGCTCACATTATACTTAACTGCAGTTCACCTGATATGGGGAGGACTGAGCTACCTTAACTGGGGAACAGAGGCGGGATGATTATTATTTAACTCCTTCACAGTAAGAAAAGGAACTCACTGACTAACCTTTGAACTTCTTTGTCAATAAATACTGGGCATTATGCTGGGTGTTGAGGACACAGAGGTAAAAGGCAAATTCTTTCATAGCCTTATCTCCCACAACTTCCTGTGTAATAATACCTAACTTGTTTACTGGGTTCCCACCCTCTTGATCACCCTGACCAACCTCTCTCCCTTCCTTCCCTGACAAACACCTGTTGATGCATCAAGACCCAAGTGTCACCTCTACAGCAAACCATTCTCTGACTGATTCAAGTAGAGTTAATTCCTCAGCCCACCTATAACAATGAATTCACATCCATTACAGCATTTGAAATAGTAAATTCAAATTTATCTGTTTGTCTTTCTAATTAAACTATAGATAGGGGCATGCATCAAAAGTGTTTAGCACCATGCCTGGCATGCAACAGGAACTCCATGATGCCTGAGAAAGGAAAGGAGGGGGGACGGGGGGACACTGGAAGAAGCAGCATATGTGAGGATCTAATTAACAGAGACCCAAAAACACAAAACCGAGCTAAGAAGCCGGAAAAGAAGTGTTAATCAAGTGACTGGGCAAATGCTGACTGGGCACTAGCTGCATAAAATGCTTAAGCCGACTGTGCTTCCTCATGTTCACAGGAAACATTTGGTGGGCCTCTCTCATTCCTAGTTTGAGAGCTTGTCAACTCCACAAATTCGGAGAATAGTATACCCCAGCTTTCAACAACTTTTATAAATCTAGTCTTAACAACCAACATCTCAAGGCAAGTTCCCACTTTTCTCAGCAAGTTATAGTTTAGAACTGATTAATGATATTTAGTATTTTGTTTCTAGGTCAATAATATCTGAGAACTACTCTTGTTCAATCCCCGAATCCCCATTCTCTCTAAGAGTGTTCTCTTCTGTGTAAAGTGGGAGCTTTCAGTCAGCCGTGCTCCTTTCATATTTCTGGAGTCCTTTATTCCACTTCCTATTTAAACTCATTTATGCCTAATGCTCCATTATTGGAACGCTAAGTATGTAGGAGTCATTACTATCCTACTGCTCAAGGTCACCACCAAAGTCTGATTGCAAAAATTCAAAAAATCACAACCTCAGGAATAAATAGGACAATGACACTAGTGGCTAATAACTAGGCATCATGAATTCTCAGCAAAAAAACCTGAGTAGGCCGGGTGTGGTGGCTCACGCCTGTAATCCCAGCACTTTGGGAGGTTGAGGCGGGTGGATCACGAGGTCAGGAGATCGAGACCATCCTGGCTAACACGGTGAAACCCCGTCTCTACTAAAAATACAAAAAAAAAAAAAATTAGCCGGGCATGGTGGCGGGCACCTGTAGTTCCAGCTACTCAGGAGGCTGAGGCAGGAGAATGGTGTGAACCCGGGAGGCAGAGCTTGCAGTGAGCAGAGATCATGCCACTGCATTTCAAGGCCAGTTGGTAAGACCAAGTGTTTAAAACAAATAAATACAAAGGGAAAGGATAAATCAGCAGGAACTATGACCCCAAATGAAGGATCAGGATAGAAGAATAAGCCATGGATTTGAAATTATCATGAGTTAATCACCAAAAAGTCTAAAAAAGAACATTATAAAACAAAAGTCTATCAATAACCAGGAATTATCTTTCATGACTCAGGGCAGTATATTTCAATATTCTATTTAACACACTTGTATGTAATGACTCTTTTGCAAAGACGGCAGTGATAACATAACCCCAGAATCAGTTTGACTTAACAGCTTAATACATAACTTTGAACCTTGGGTCCACATATAACTGGCCTACTACTTATACTTGGCAGACTCCGCTCCTGTGCCTCGGTGCCTACAAAGGATCCTGAACTCAAATCCATCCCCAATATCTCTAATTGCTACAGGTCAGTCTGATCTGTGGCTTTGCTTTCACATACATCTAATAATCTGTTGCAGTCACATACACATAATAGTCATTGTGCTATTTCCTAGGCCCAAAAAGCTGCCTCAGTCTTGCTCACTCTACAGTCATTGCTTGTTATATCCATCTGGGTTCTTAGTTGCAACTGTAAGGAACAGAAATAAATTCTGGTTGATTTAACCATAAAGGAATTTGGAGATATCAAATAGTACACAAAATCAATTGGAGAACTGGAGAAACAGGATGAGGGTGGGGGATAAGATGAAAGAGGAAAAGGAGGCCACCCAGCACACACAGAAGGAAGCGAGTTCATGCTCCAGGAACAATCTGGTCCTAAAGCCACTGCCAGTAGTTCTGAATGCCTCTGTGTACTTCTGTCCTTGCTCCTGCAGTCTACCACTTCTGTCACAGGAAATTGTAAGTTGTCGCTTCCCGTTCGCATGCCTCATTCAAGATTCAAAGTCCTAAGGAGGAACATATAAATGACCAAGGAGAAGACATGCCTGAGCCCTCACTGCCAGCGGTAGGAAGCAGGAGTGTCTCACCCCTGTTAGCTTCCACTGTAGGGTACAGGGCCCTGCCTCCCACCAACACTCACACAAATGGGGATTCCCACAAAATAGAAAAGGAGTTTGGCAAGAAACAGAAATAGAAAAGAAATGCCTGGTAGCAACAAAGTTGTCCCCTATATACTTTTTTCATCATTATCCCACAACAACCTAGACATTCATTCTTGACCTTTGTGGAAGATGTGGGTGCAGACTCTGAGACAGTCACCCAGCTCCAGAGACTCCAAAATCCTTGAGACATTACCTAGGAACAAAGCCATCACAAAGACAGACACCCACTAAACATTGCAGGTGTGTTCGAAGAACTGTTCATTGGCTTGAAAATGGTTACAGTTATATTCCAAGCCTCTATAAACAGATGCTAAACATTACCAAAGATTCTAAATGTAAATAGCAATTTCAGATTAATGAACAATATGTTTAAACTTGTTTAAAAAAAATTAGACTTCAAACAAAGCTTATGGACTACATACAGAGCAGTTACAGGGTCTAGCCTGAAATTTGCCTACAAAACACAAGCCCTTCCTTCCTTTTCAGCCCCACAGCTAGCATTCTCATCCAGGCAATACTGCTTTCATCAGTTACCTTAAATACCTCACCAGCTTCTCTGCTTTACAATTCATTCTCTTCCTATTATTGAATTAACTCTGTTCTAGAACAAAGACTCCATCATTGCTCAAAACACTAACAGTAGCTGCCTTCTCTGTTTTTACTTTTTCTTTTTTTTTTTTTCCTTTCTTCTTTTTTTTTTTTTTTTTTGGAGACAGAGTCTCGCTCTGTCACCCAGGCTGGAGTGCAGTGGCACAATCTCAGCTCACTGCAAGCTCTGCTTCCTGGGTTCACACCATTCTCCTGCCTCAGCCTCCCAAGTAGCTGGGACTACAGGCGCCCGCCACCACATCCGGCTAAATTTTTTTCGTATTTTTAGTAAAGATGGCGTTTCACTGTGTTAGCCAGGATGGTCTCGATCTCCTGACCTTGTGATCCGCCTGCATCAGTCACCCAAAGTGCTGAGATTACAGGCGTGAGCCACCGCGCCTGACCATTTTGTTTTTTCCTTTAAGAGACAGGGTCTCACTATGTTGCCCAGGCTGGCCTTAAAAATCCTGCAGCACACTAACATGGCACACGTATACATATGTAACAAATCTGCACATTGTGCACATGTACCCTAGAACTTAAAGTATCATTTAAAAAAAAAAAAATCCTGGGCTTAAAGAATCATCTGGCTTCAGCCTCCTAAGTAGCTAAGACTACAGGTGCATGCCACTGTGCCTGGCTTTAATAACTTTTCCTTTTGAAATAAAAGCCTACTCCACAGTCAGAAATGTAAGAAATTCCACCAAATGTATCCCTCATGATTTCCTGACCTAAGATTTCTGCTCCAGCTGGGTCATCCTCCTCCCTTTTCTTCCAGGAAGCTTATTTGTGTGTTTCTAACTGACAGCCTTGATCGTGCCATCTTTGACACCTGAAATATCCTTTTTCTTCCCAGCCCTTCTTATTATCCAGATCCTGCCATGTTTACCAGACCCAGGCTGAAGTCCTGCTCCTCCTCTGCCTCCTTCCCCTCCTTCTTCTCCTCCCTGTCCTCCTCCTGTTCCATGAGGTTCCAAACACTCCAGTCCACACCAATTGGATCACCGACACAATTCCTACAATGGCCAGGCAGATAACATAATCAGGATACAGTCTGGTATAATATTATAAGGAAATAGTGGGGAATGTGGCCACTGGAGTGAGTTTGCCCCATCTAAAGACTTTACGGTTCATAATGTATTAAGACACTGTGCTAGAAGCTAATGATGCTAGGTGTCTATGAGAAAGAACTGGGTGGCTGGGGGAGGGATATATGAGGAAGGCTTTTCATTGCATATGCCCTTTTGCACTTTGTAAATTTTGAACCACATAAATGCATTATCTTCACAAAATATACAAAATTTAAAAATAAAAAGAAGATAGAAAAAAACTTAATGACTAAACCACAATGCTGGTCAAACAAAACAGATATGTCAACTCAATGACTGCCAGTGTAACTGATTGCTTGTTATGGGTTATTTTAGGTAATTAATTAAATACTGTCTTGATTCTGCTACATAGCAGAATCTTTTTCATAAACACACACTCTATCTCTCAAAAGAGATTACAAAGCCAGGCAGATAAAGAATCATGTTATGTTTCCTTTTTAGATCCTTCACTGCCACGGATTGGAAGACATGTGATAGGTACTCCATATCTGGAAACATAAAAGTTTAGAACTAAAAAGGATCTTAAAGATCAAGTCCTCCCTGTCATTTTTTTCTTTTTCATTTTTTCCTTTTTTTATGAGACAAGGTCTCTCTCTGTCACCCAGGCTGAAGTACAGTGGCATGATCATGGGTCACTGCACCCCTGAATTCCGGGACTCAAGCAATCTGCCCCACTCGACCTCTGGAGTAGCTAGGACTATGGTACACGCCACCACTTCACCTAGCTAAATTTTGAACTTTTTGTAAAGACAGGGTATCACTTTGTTGCCCTGTCAGTTTATATTTGAGAAAACTGATGCCCAGTAAGGCTAAGAACTTATTCAACTAATCACAGGACAACAACCCATGACAATGAAATGAGTAAAGACAAAGGAAAAATACAATCACACTCACCAGTTCTGTGCTTTCCTAGAAAAACAAAAGATGTCCACTAGAGGGAGGAAGTAGTCCATTAATTTAAAGGTGAGGTATCTAAAACGGGTCCAAAAGACCTATTGGATAGTGATGAAAGAATTTTTCCCAGGGCCACAGAAAATGACTTAAGGGCCACCTCCCTCAAACAACTTAAATTCGAGTTTCTTTCACTGGAGGTACAAATACAGGTTTTGCAAATCTCTAGCTTAAGAAAGTTATTAGCATATGGTAAAAAAAAAAAATTTGGTGTATATTCCTATCAACACATGTATACATATGTGTATCTACCACCAAAATCAAGAAACAGAACTATTCCATTACTCCCAAAAACGCTCCTTCCTGCTCTCCCTTTACATTCGCACCCTTTTCCCACCCAACAGTGCTACACTGTATGGGTGAACAATAGTTATCCATTCATCCATGGAAGAATGTTTAGGTTATTTCCAGTTATTGGCCATCTATAAATATTCACTTACAAGTTTTTGTGTAAACATTGTTTTTGTTTCTCTACGGTAAATACCCAGAAGTAGGAATGTTGAATCATATAGTCCATGTACTTACTAACTTTAGAAGAAACCAACTTTTCCAAAGTGACTAACAATCTAGGTGTCCACCAGCAATGTATAAGACTTCCAGTTACTCTGCATCCTCACTAGCGCTAGATATCATTAGTATTTTTATTTTGAACATACTAATAGATACATAGTTGTATCTCCTTAGGGCTTTAATTTGCATCTCCCTAATGTATACTACATTAAACATCTTTTCAAATGCCCATGTGCTAACTGCATACTTTTGGTGATATATCTTTTCAAGTCTTTTGCTCATTTTTTAATTGGATTGTTTACTTACTGTTGAGTTGATGAGTTCCTTACATATTCTTGATACCACTCCACTGTCACATATGTGGTTTGCAAATATTTTCCCCATCTGTAGCTTGTCCTCTCATCCTCTCATCCAATGTCTTTCACAGAGCAAAAATTGTTCATTTTGATGAAATCCAGTTTATCATATTTTTCCTTTATGTTTGGTGCTTTTAGTGTCATGTCTAAGAACTCTTTGCCTAATACCAAAACAAAGATTTTTCTCCTGTTTTTCTAAAAGTTCTATAGTTTTACGATTAAATCTATGATCCACTTTGAACTAATTTTTGTATGAAGTATAAGGTTTATGTTGAGGCTCTTTTTTTATTTTGGCATATACATGGATGGATGCCCAATTATTCCAACATAATTTGCTGAAAATACTAATCTTTTCCCATTAAATTGAATTTACATCTTTGTAAAAAATCTATTGGCATATTTATATGTATCTGTTTCTGGACTCTCTATTCTGTACCACTGATCTGTATATCTATCACTTCAGCAATACCATAGTGTTAACTTCTGTCGCTTTATATACTAAGCCATAAAACTGGGTAGTATGATTCCTCTGCTCGTTATATTAAGAACTGTGAAAGTAACATTATTCAATAAATTGGCAATAGCTACATAACAAACTTTAGTTTCAAATTAAAATCAGTATTTTGGAACTAGGCCAGAAAAACAAGAAAGTATGAGAGAAAAGGAATAGAAAGAGATAAAGAGGAAGAAAAAGAGAGGTTGAAACATGACAATGACACACATGGAGGTAGAAACAAAAAATAAAAAAGAGAAGGAAAGAAAAAAAGGAATGAGACAGGAGAATAAAAAGAAAATGGTCCCTACATGTTCGATCTCAGCCCCCACCATCTGAGCCAGTGAATGTCTACCTGCAAGCCATGAAAACCTTTCCAGTTCAGCCACCCATCAGAGCTAGCACCAGTGATGAGAGCAAGTCAGGAGCCATATATAGGCTCCATGCCAAAGAACCCTTTCCTGCTAAAGAGCTACAACAGGACATTTTTCTCATTAAATAATCCAAAACAATTATCATAATATACATTTGTATTTGTACAGAACCCACTAAATTAGGTTTGAATAATATTACATAATTGTTCACATATGCAGATGGGCAGAAGTAGTAAGAACAGAATTTCTTTTACTAGAACATTCTTGGTATTTTGTTTAGACATTTTAAAGAGGAAAGTGTCTGAGGATTAAATATGTACCCTGTCTACCTCATAGAATTGTCGTAAAGATCAGAGGAGATCATAAAGATTAAATGATATCACAGAAGTAGAAATGTTTCATAAACCAAAATTTCTTATAAACAAATAAAGTAGTATAATTCAATCTCCTTATCCATTATAAGTTTAGGGTCATGAAGCTTTAAGACACAGACAACAGCATCTGGTTCAACCATAAGCACCATTTAGTGAAATCTAAAATTGTTTTCACCAGCAGCAAACCCAGAACTCTTTCTAGTAATTGCTATTGGTTAACAGGAAAGAAGTATAGTGCTGAGTACATCTCTGCAACATCTCATTATTATTATAGGCATTCAGATATTACAAACTTGCTTTCCTTTCTTATACACTAAAATTCACTCCTCCCTTCTATTTTCTATACTGAACATCTTGAGTCTTAAAAAAAATAACAAATTTAAATGCATTCACAGAACAAATATGACATGCCTTTTTTAAATCTAGAAATCATTTTTGACCATTCTAAAATAAGGGCTTTACTCATCATCTTTGTTATAAAATTCTCTAACATATATATGCAAATTCTCTCTCTTTAAAATATACAAAAAGAACCCTTATATTTCAGGTAGCGTTCTCTAACTCATAGACCAAGGAAACCACCAAGGAAACAGTGTATGAAGGGAACTCTCATACACTGTTGGGGGGAATGTAAATTAGGATAACTACTATAGAAACCAGTATGGTTTTAGGCCTAACATTTAAGTCTTTAATCCATCTTGAATTGTTACCATTTGACCCAGCAATCCCATTACTGGGTATATACACAAAGGATTATAAATCATGCTACCATAAAGACATATGCTTATTGTGGCACTATTCACAATAGCAAAGACTTGGAACCAACCCAGGTGTCCATCAATGATAGACTGGATTAAGAAAATGTGGCACATATACACCGTGGAATACTATGCAGCCATAAAAAAGGATGAGTTCACGTCCTTCGTAGGGACATGGATGAATCTGGAAACCATCATTCTCAGCAAACTATCACAAGAACAGAAAACCAAACACCGCATGTTCTCACTCATAGGTGGGAATTGAACAATGAGATCACTTGGACGCAGGGCAGGGAACATCACACACCAGGGCCTGTCGGGGCTAGGGGGCTGGGGGACTGGGGGAGGGATAGCATTAGGAGAAATACCTAATGTAAATGATGAGTTGATGGGTGCAGCAAACCAACATGGCACATGTATACCTATGTATCAAACCTGCACATTGTACACATGTACCCTAGAACTTAAAGTATTAAAAAAAAAAAAAAGGAACCAGTATGGAGGTTTCTCAAAAAAACTAAAAATAAAATTACCATATTATCCAGTAATCTCACTACTGGGTATTTATCCAAAAGAAAGGAAATCAGTATACCAAAGAGATATCGGTACCCCTATGTTTATTTCAGCACTATTCACAATAGCCAAGATACGGAATCAACCTAAGTGCCCAATGATAAGGAAAATGTGATACATATACACTATACACAGTGGGATACTACTCAGCCATTTAAAAAAAAAAAAAAAAAAGAATGAAATCCTATCATTCATGACAACATGGATGAACCTGGATGACATGTTAAGTGAAATAAGTCAGGCACCAAAAGATAAATAATTCACGATCTCACTCATATATGGGAGCTAAAAAAAGAAGCTTATAGAAGTAGAGGATAATATTATGGTTATTAAATCTAGGAAGGGTAAGGGGAGAGGAGGACAGCAAGAAGTTGGTTAATGGATACAAAATTACTGTTATATAGGAGGAATAAATTCTAATGTTCAGTGGCGCTATAAGTTGAATAACAATAATTTCTTGTATATGTTCAAAAAACTAGAGGAGAGGCTTTTTTAATATTCCCAACACAAAAAAATGATAAATGTTTGAGGTGATAAATATCCTAACTACCCTGATTTGATCACTACACATTGCATACTTAGATTAATGTATCAGTCAGTACTCCATAAACATATACCATTATTATATGGTAATAAAAATTAAATACATTAAACTAAAATTTAAATAAATAAATTTAAAATTAATAAAATTTAATTTAAATAAATTAAAGAAATAAATTTTTAAAGGCTCCTTTCCACAAAGCTTGATATTTAGAAGGATGCTCCTGGATTTTGACATTTCATTGACTCTCCATCTGTTTTCAAATCTAACCTGCCTCTCGCTCATACTTTCCTCCTCTGTTTTCATAACTTGGCAGTAGTACTCTTCGCCCAAGGAAAGCAGTTGAGACACGGCAGGTAGGACAGCAAATGCTCTTTTCATGGAGCACTGTAATAGAAGCCTGCATGTATGCAACGGCTGGCTGTACACTCATTAGCTCACTCTCAATTCAAGGCACGGGTACCTTAACAAATGACTTACATGTCTAAATGGATTTCATCCCAGATTAATCTAGGTAATTGGCAAAAGTCAGTGGTTAACTTATACAACTTCCACTCAGGAAAATGGAAAGCCATAATGAACTTTCAGGTAGTAAATGGTGAAAAAAAAAATACTGTTCCATTTATGACTCACAAGTATAAAAAGTATAAAAAGAGAAACTGGGGGAAAAAATAATTTTTTAATGGATGAATTTAATCTATCTTGTGTACTCTATTTTTTAAAAGGGGATACATGGTTAAGTCTTAATATTGAAGTGAAACATGTTCTGACAGTTAGTGCTCTGTAATCGGCTCCTATTTTACTCTGCTGGGACTCATAAAGCCTCCTGGGACTCGATGGGAGGTACCCAGTTTAAGGTCGCAATAGAATAGAATGGAAGTTACTCATCCAGAGAATCTTTCAGAAGTGTTCTAGCTAAATCTTGTTGGGGTACAAGCAATTAAAGTTTTCCAAGAGAAATAATCATTTAAGAATTCCCAATAAAGTGTGGCATGTAGAGAATCAGGGCTAAAATTTCCACTGCCTGATGCTATTAAGTACTAAGGTCTCAGAACAGGCCAAGATTACCCAATATCCTAATTAAAAGTGGAATCAGCAAAGCCAAAACTAACCACCAAGTGGAGAGATGACTAATTGCCCAGATGACAATACTGATATCTGCACGCAAGAGACTGCTGATGAAACTCCCTGAGGAAGTTAGATCCTAATGCACAGCAATGTCTGTTCTTCACCCTACGCACTCACGACAGACACTCTCACCCTTCTCTGCCTTTCTCAGCAGCTAGTCCAAGAGGGAGACAAAGAAATGGTTCAGGTATGAAAGAGCCAGATTTCCTCTGTGCAAAGCCATGTGTCCCAGTGGAATGCCCTCACTGAATATGATGCAATCACACTCCTTATTGTTCAGCTGGAGTAAAAAAAGCACATAATAAGGGTCCATATTCTCCATTCCGTCTTTTAATCCATGTAGAGAACTCAACAATTCCTTTATGGACCTGTGTGACTTCATTCCTCTTTAGTCCTCTCCCACACCTGAATCTTAGGTTGGTCCCCTCCACCTCCAGCAATAAAACTGCCAAGTATGCAGTGAGAAGGGAAGTGCAGGACAAGCAATCTTCATTTTCCCTTGGATTATCTGGTGGTAAGTGTCCACATGATAAAATAGCACTGAAACATGAGCAAAAATGTTTGCAGAAAAGCAGACTCACATTGTCAGTTTAATCTGAGACATCAGGGAATTAATTCTAGCATAATTGTTCACATAGGCCCTGAGCTGTTTAAAGATCACCACACTCTGCTACTAACCTCCTAAATATACCAATCCCCATTGCTCAGAAAAGCTGAACCCAGAGCTACTGCTCCACCATTTCAGATTCTCCAGAAGTACTAAGTTATGGCCACCATCTTCCTAGGTAAGCAAAAGGCAAGAAAAGATTTCCTTACTGAAACATCACTGCAACAAAACACAGCTCTGAAGTGCTCTAAGAAGCCAAGAAAAATCGCAACTGGTTTTATTGTAGCAACACATTCAGTTCTCCACTCAACAAATCACAACTAGACCCACTGTTCAGTGAACAAGGTAAATTCTTACACATCAGGAAGCTTCAACAGACTTGGACCAGATTCACTCATCTCCCCAATTCCTCACCTTCCAGGTTTACATGTTGCCATTACCTGTATAAGTGACGATTGTCTTCAAAATCTTCCTGACCCCATTTTCCCTTGATGTCTTCAATAACGTGATTCTTCAGGAATTTTTTTAGCAGCTGGACCGTTTGTTTGCGGGTCACTTCAGGGCCGAAGTTTTGACTGCACCTCAGCAGCTCATGCAGCCAATCCACAGCTTCGGCGGCTGTGAAACAATGCTCGTAGCTCTTGAAACGACAGCGATGTTTCCGTAAGGGCATCTTAGCACGAAAAAGCTCCACGGTCTCATTCCACTAGGGGAAAGAAAGAGAATGGCATTTAGTAATCAACTGATTTTTTTTAAGATTACTACATCCCAAATAATTAAAGCAAAGAATGCAATTTTTCCACTTAAATTGCTTTAATAACAGGTAGAGCCTTGAAAATGTTTTATCTACAGGCTTCAAACTCTAATAAAGTTTGGGAGAATGGATGGTGGTAATGGCTGTACAGCATTGTGAATGTACTTAGTGCCATAGAACTATATACTTTAAAAAACAGTTAAAATAGTTTTATATTATGTATATTTTACCACAATTAAAACAAAAATTTTTTTTTTTTTTTTTTTTTTTTTTGAGATGGAGTCTAGCTTTGTCGCCCAGGCTGGAGTGCAGTGGTATGATCTCAGCTCACTGCAACCTCCGTCTCCCAGATTCAAGCGATTCTCCTGCCTCAGCCTCCCAAGTAGCTGGGATTACAGGTGCCCAATACCACAGCCAGCTAATTTTTGTATTTTTAGTAGAGATGGAGTTTCACCATGCTGGTCAGGGTGGTCTCAAACTCTTGACCTCAAGTGATCCGGCCGCCTCGGCTTCACAAAGTGCTGGGATATACAGGAGTGAGCCACTGCACACAGCCTCAAAAATAGAAATTATTGATAGAAAAAAAACTCTAAAGAAAATACAACTTTTCAAGGGTGGTTCATCATTTATTCATTCAAGAAATATTTATTGAGGAGGTTGCCATCAAATTGTCCTATTAATGGATTTTTACATAAACGAAGAACGTACAGTAAATAATGATTAAAACTAAGCCTACTATGCAAACTTTGCTTTTTGGAGCCCCCTGTTTAGTATGAATTTACCTTCATTCAGCAAATATTTCTAGATTGCTTATTATGTGAAAGGCATTGTGAGGGGAGGAAAAGAGACGAAAAAGATAATACAGTGCCTGATGTCAAACAGCTCAAAACCACAAAGAATAAACCTTTGAAAAGTGATGAGCCAGTTTTTACTTACACGTAAAACAAAGCTTTTTGAAAGAATAGCTACTAGATACCTCAAACAATATATATTAGTTTAAAACTACCTCATGGTTCCTTGGAAAGGACCTACAAGTTTAAGTGTGCATGACATCTTCAGATACCACACTGAAAAGTAGACCGGGTAGAGAGAGCTCAGGCACTCTGTCAAACACTGCTGGGTTGAGAGGCCTATTCTACAACTGACCAGCAGGGCAACCTCTGACTCATTGCTAGGTAAGCCTCCGTTACTACAGGTGTAACACAGTACCCACATGATAGGGTTGTTACAAAGACCAGATGAGATAATATTGATGCAGCCTATCACAGTGTCTGTCACGAAAGAAGTGCTTAATAAACATTAGCCATTATAGCATCATTGCTGCTGTATTTATTAATATTATCAGGGTGGGTGTGGCTGTCAGAGCTGAGTGAGTACATTGGAAAGACCCCGGAATGGAGTCTCCATTGGCCATTAGTCCAGCATCTGCCAATAACTATGTGGCTTTGGTACAATTCACACTTTTCTCTAGGAATTTGTCCTAAATAAAAACATGGCCCCAGAAGCTCAGAAAATTTCAGATTTTGGGAGTCAAAAATCATGGAAATTAAAATGAGAGGTCTGCTAAGAAACAGCACACCACACACTGCTTGGATCCACTTCAGTTAAATCCAGGGAATATATATCCCATTGCTTCCACTTTATTCAGGAACCTTGCTTTGTCAAATCAAGTACATACTAACTCATTGTAATACACTGCTGGCAATGCTCACCACCCAATGATCCTAACCTTTAAGTTAAGAAACACTGGACCACCTCAGGATAACAGAATCAATCCCTGTGGAATGGGCAAAACATGAGGTATGGAGTCAGACCTGAGTCCAAATCCCAGTTCTGCCATATACTGGTTTCACAGGGCCTGGCACATGGTTAAGAACTGAAAAAAATCCAGTTTCCTTCCACTACAAGATGCCACTAGGGGGCACGTGAACTGCCATGTCTCATAGCATCCTTGAAGACAAAAACCATATGTCTCTCTTAAATGTTACTTTCAAATAACTTCATGACAACTCAGCTTCTTTCTCCTTATATCTGTGAAGTTACATCAGTGAGCAGGAAATCAGGAAGCAAATAAATGACTTTTTTGTTCCCATTAGACTACAATATGTCCCAAATTTGTCTCCCCACTGTCTTTATATATATGAAATCCTCATAATAACCATCTTTCAGACAGAATTAAGAAATGTACTCAAATCTACCCAGCTAATAAGTGGTAGAACCAATCTGTATTTTCAAATCTATAACTTGAATTTTAAAAAATCTATGTTCTAGGCTACCCTCTTTGGGTCCCCTCCCTTTGTATGGGAGCTCTGTTTTCACTCTATTAAATCTTGCAACTGCACTCTTCTGGTCCATGTTTGTTACAGCTCAAGCTGAGCTTTCACTCGCTGTCCACAGCTCGCCGTCCACCACTGCTGTTTGATACCATCGCAGACCTGCTGCTGACTTCCATCCCTCCGGATCCGGCAGGGTGTCAGCTGTGCTCCTGAGCCAGCGAGGCGCCCACTGCTGCTCCTGATCCGGCTAGAGGCTTGCCATTGTTCCTGCACAGCTAAGTGCACGGGTTCATCCTAATCGAGCTGAACACTAGTCACTGGGTTCCATGGTTCTCTTCCTTGAACCACGGCTTCTAATAGATCTATAACACTCACTGCATGGCCCAAGATTCCATTCCTTGGAATCCGTGAGGCCAAGAACCCAAGGTCAGAGAACACAAGGCTTGCCACCATCTTGGAAGCGACCCGCCGCCATCTTGGAAACGGCCCAGGACCATCTTGGGAGCTCTGGGAGCAAGGACCCCCAGGTAACATTTTGGCGACCACGAAGGGACCTCCAAAGTGGTGAGTAATATTGGACCACTTTCACTTGCTATTCTGTCCTGTCCTTCCTTAGAACTGGAGGAAAATACCGGGCACCTGTCAGCCAGTTAAAAACGATTAGCATGGCCGCGGGACTTAAGACTCAGGTGTGAGGCTATCTGAGGAAGAGCTTTTTAACAATCCCCAACCCAGAAGGGGTTGGGGACCTTGGTCTGCCTGGTCCCCAGAAGGGTTGGGGTCCTTGGTCTGCCTGGAGCCAGCTTCCACTTTCAGTTTTCTTGGGGAGGCTGAGGGCGGACTAGAGGCAGAAAGCTGTCGTCCCAAACCCCCGGCATTAGCCGGTTCAGATCATGGCACAGCCAGAAGTCTCTACTCAACAGTCGCCCATGCATGCGCCCCCACCTTTCCTTCTGACCATACCTCCTGGGTCCCGACCACTTTCTTGAAAGCGTAGCCCCAAAATTCTCCTTACCTCTGAATCTACTTCCTCCAATCCCTGCCTCCTAGGTACTAATGGTTTAGACTTTAGATTTAGATTTCCTCTAGCAAGTTGTATCTCCAAAGCGATCTGAGGAAGCTCTACGCTGAGTCCTTAGGCATCTAGGCTATAAACCCAGGGAGTCTTATCCCTGGTGTCCCTCCCAATTTAGGCATACAGCTCTCCACATGAGCAGTTATGTGGGACCTGTTCCCCACCACCCTTGCCAGGACCCCAAGTTTGTAATGGCTAAGAGGAGGAGAGAGAGAGACATGGAAGAGAGAGAGAGACGGAGGGGGGAGAGAGAGAAACAGAGGGGAGAGAGAGACGGGGGGGGAGAGAGAGAGACGGAGGGGAGAGAGAGAGAGAGAGGAAGTCAAAGGAAAAAAGAGAAAGAAATAGTTAAAAAAAAAAGTGTGCCCTATTCCTTTAAAAGCCAGGGTAAATTTAAAACCTATAATTGATAATTGAGGGTCTCCTCCGTGACCCTATAACACTCCAATACTACCTCACTGTCAGCGTAAACAAGGGCGTAGCCTGAAAACACTGAGACCACTGACAACCCATAGCTTTCCTATCAAAAATCCTTAACCCAGTGACCCGCGAATGTATTCAATCTGTAGCAACAACTGCTTTGCTAAAAGTAGAAAAATAACTTTTAGAGGAAACCTCATTGTGAGCACACCTCACCAGTTCAGAATTATTCTAAGTCAAAAAAGCAAAAAGGTAGCTTACTAACTCAAAAATCTTAAAGCATGGGGCTCTTCTGTTAGAAAAAGGTAATTTAACACCAACCACTGATAATTCACTTAACCCAGATCCTAACAGGGGACTTAAATCTTAATTACCATACTAAGGTCCAACCAGACCTAGGAGGAACTCCCTTCAGGAAAGGACAATAGATGGTTCCTCCCAGGTGATTGAGGAAAAAACCACAATGGGCATTCAGTAATTGATAGGAAGACTCTTGTTGAAGCAGAGTTAGAAAAATTGCCTAATAACTAACTGGTCTCCTCAAACTTACAAGCTGTTTGCACTCCGTCAAGTCTTAAAGTACTTACAGAATCAAAAAGGACTATCTCAATCCTGACTCAAAAGGTTACCTACACCCTCACTGAAACAAATTTGCATAAGAACTGCTTTTATGGGTACACATCTTGATGGGGCAGCTGGGTTGTTATGAAATAGGAACCCAGTTCAGTTCTAGGACTCACCCCTGAGCACAAAGGCAATGTTGGGCACACTGGTAAAGGACCAGTAGAATCCAACAGTCCGGCCCCCTTTCTTTGTGGTCAAGAAAGGCGGGAAAAGGGATGCAGGTCTGCTACATTGGTGAGCATAACTAATCCGATAAGCAGAGGTCCATGGATGGTTACATACCCTGGAAAGGAATAAGCATTAGGATCATAGAGGACACTCTAGGAGTAATGCTCATCGGAAAATGACTAGGGGGGCTGGCATCCCTCTGTTCTTTTTTCAGATGGGAAACATTCCCCTCCGCAAGGCAAAAACACCCCTAAGATGTATTCTGGAGAACTGGGACCAATTTGACCCTCAGACGCTAAGAAGAAATGACTTACATTCTTCTGCAGTACCACCTGATATCCTCTTCAAGGGGAGAAACCTGGCCTCCTGAGGGAAGTATAAATTATAACATCATCTTACAGCTAGACTTCTTTTGTAGAAAAGAAGGCAAATGGAGTGAAGTGCCATATGTACAAACTTTCTTTTCATTAAGAGACAACTCGCAATTATGTAAAAAGTGTGATTTATGCCCTCCAGGAAGCCCTCAGAGTCTACCTCCCTACCCAGCATTCCCCTGACTCCTTCTCCAACTAATAAGGACCCCGCTTCAACCCAAACAGTCCAAAAGGAGATATATAAAGGGGTAAACAACGAACCAAAGAGTGCCAATAGTCCCCGATTATGCCCCCTCCAAGCAGTGGGAGGAGAAGAATTTGGCCCAGCCGGAGTGCATGTACCTTTTTCTCTCTCAGACTTAAAGCAAATTAAAATAGACCTAGGTAAATTATCAGATAACCCTGATGGCTGTATTGATGTTTTACAAAGGTTAGGACAATTCTATTATGTTAATCAATCCGGAATCGTCACTGAGAAAGTTAAAAGAAATTCGAGATCAAATACAATGTAGAGCAGAGGAGCTTCAAAACACTGGACCCTGGGACCTCCTCAGTCAATGGATGCCCTGGATTCTCCCCTTCTTAGGACCTCTAACAGCTATAATATTGCTACACCTCTTTGGACTCTGTATCTTTAACCTCCTTGTTAAGTTTGTCCCTTCCAGAATTAAAGCTGTAAAACTACAAATCATTCTTCAAATGGAGCCCTAGATACAGTCCATGACCAAGATCTACCGTAGACCCCTAGACTGGCCTGCTAGCCCATGCTCCGATGGTAATGACATTGAAGGCACCCCTCCCGAGGAAATCTCAGCTGCACAACCCCTACTACGCCCCAATTCAGCAGGAAGCAGTTAGAGCAGTCATCGGCCAACCTCCCCAACAGCACTTGGTTTTTCCTGTGGAGAGGGGAAACTGAGAGACAGGACTAGCTGGATTTCCTAGGCCTACTAAGAATCCCTAAGGCTAGCTGAGAAGGTGGCCACTTCCACCTTTAAACACGGGGCTTGCAACTTAGCTCACACCCGACCAATCAGATAGTAAAGAGAGCTCACTAAAATGCTAATTAGGCAAAAATAGGAGGTAAAGATAGCCAATCATTTGTTGCCTGAGAGCACAGCAGGAGGGACAATGATTAGGATATAAACCCAGGCATTCAAGCTGGCAACGGCTGCCCTCTTTGGGTACCCTCCCTTTGTATGAGAGCTCTGTTTTCACTCTATTAAATTTTGCAACTGCAAAAAAAAAAAAAAAAACCTATGTTCTACCTACAGTCTGCTGAAAATACAAAAATGTTAAAAGGAAATAACAGTCTCATCTCCATATTGTTTTAAAGCTAGCTCTAGAAAAGAATCTAATAAGTACTTGTTTAATAAATGCTTATATAATATGTTATCTCTTTTTTTTTTTTTTCCAGCCACTTTACTTTTAGGGATTCACTATATAGAAGCAGCAATATAAGAGATTAAAAAGCATTTACAGGCCAGGTTCAGTGGTTTACACCTCTAATCCCAGCACTCTGGGAGGATGAGGTGGGCAGGACACCTGAACCAAGGAGTTCAAGACCAGCCTAGGCATCATGGAGAAACCCCATTTCTACAAAAAAATTTAAAAATTAGCCAGGTGTAGTGGTGTGTGCCTGTAGCCGCAGCTATTCGGGAAACTGAGGTGGGGGGCTGAAGTGGGAGGATCACTTGAGTCTGGGAGGTCAAGGCTGCAGTGAGCCATGATTGCACCACTGCCCTCCAGCCTGGGCGACAGAGTGAGACCCTGTCTCAAAGAAAGATAAAAGTATTCACAAGTTAAATTTTATTTAAACATGTTGAATTATATTTAATAAACCTGAGTGCTTTTTCAGATAAAGCATTTATAAGTATTTTTATATACTTATATTTATAAGTTTCATAATCAGAGAAAAATTAGAACTAATTTGCCATTTTATAATCAGATAAAAACCAGAACTAATTTGAATAAAATTGACTGAAGTGTGGAATAGCCATAAAACAAAATACTATCGATAGTTCCAAATAGAAATAGATATCGTAAATATAACTAAGTGGAAGAAAAACATACAAAACACTATATATAATCTGATCCTATCTGCTTTAGTATATGCATGTGAAAAGCTAAATGAATATATAACAAACTGTTCAAAAAAAAGAAAAGTCATCTCTTTTGAGGAAGGAATATAAGGCAACTTTTATTGTGTAATATATCTCTAATTTCTTCCTACATAATTACTTCAACATCTTTTTCGGAACATAGGCTCCCTGCCAGTCCTCCTAATGTCCTTAAAATTCATAGTCATATTCTCATTTTCTCCTCTCATTCAAGTCTGTCATTTTACAAATTCTGAATCTTTTATTTCTCAGCTCTCTTCCTATTTAAATCATATTTTTCTGATGTCACCTTTTTCTTTAAACTATATTTCTGATCTCAGAGTTATTTTTTTGTTTTTTTGCAGTTTTTTTTTGCCCAACCTTGGGTCATGTTTTCCCTTCTAATCATGTCTTTTCTTCCAGATTTCATACTCTCTGCTGCCCAACCACCTGAGAAACTATTATCCTATTTCTCTTTTATTTTTGATGGCCAACCTTCTCAGCCACATTTATAATTCCTGAGCATACAACAGCAGGAGCCTGAGGGGCTGAAGTGGGGTTTGTGTATGCATGCACCCCAGATGTGTAGCACAGTGTGTGACCTACACTAGGTATTCAATAAGCAAGTGCTTAATCGATCTTTCACTTTTTCTACTTTTTTTTTTTTTTTTTTTTTGAGACGGAGTCTCACTATATAGCCCAGGCTGGAGTGCAATGGCATGATCTCGGCTTAATGCAATCTCTACCTCCCGAGTTCAAGCAATTCTCCTGCCTCAGCCTCCCAAGTGGCTAGGATTACAGGCATGAGCCACCACACCCAGCTAATTTTTATATTTTTAGTAGAGATGAGGTTTCACCATGTTGGTCAGGCTAGTGTTGAACTCCTGACCTTAGATAATCCACCCACCTCAGCCTCCCAAAGTGCTGGGATTACATGCGTGAGCCACCACACCCAGCACTTTTTCTACTCTTTTTAACCAACTTCTAAACCTCACAAAATTTAATCCCACTAATTCCTAATCATGTCTTCCTCCTGGCCAAATTGAAATAGCTTTTTATTCTTATCCACATTAATCTGTCTACTTCTTTTGACACTGTTATGAGTCATGCTCCAAATTAAGTTAGTCCAAATTTAATATCTTTAATTTAAAAACACACAGAAACAAGGCAAGCCATGAGTAGGATAAGATATATCTGTCATGCCTAAACAAAACAAAAAAAATCAATAAGAAAAAGACACTCCAATTAAAAAATGAAAAAAAAAATTTAAACAGGCATATCATAAAAAAGATCTTCAAATGTCCTATAACATACACAAAGATGTTAAACCTCATTAATTATCAATGCAATGTAAAAGAACTCAACAAGTCAATATCATGACATGGCTGTCAGAATAACTAAAATGAAAGACAGGCTGATCTAACGATCCCACTTTTCGGTATTTGGCCAAAAGATTTAAAGTCAAGATGTGAAAGAGATGTCTGCACTCCCAAGTGCATTGAAACACTATTTACAAGAGTTAAGTTATGGAATCAACCTAAAAGTCCATCAACAGATAAATGAATACAGAAAACGTGGTAAACGTATACAATATAATACTATTCAGCCTTTAAAAAAAGAAAGAAATGTTGTCATTTGCAAGGACATGGATGGAAGTGGAGAACATTATGCCAAGTGAAATAAGCCAGGAACAGAAAGACAAATAATGCCTATTCTCATTTATATGTGGAATCTAAAACAACTGAATTCAAAGAGGCAAAAAGCAGAATGGTGGTAACCAGAGACTGAGGGGAGTAGAGAACGGGGAGATAATGGTCAAAGGGAACAAAGCCTTAACTAGACAGGAAATTATCTTTTTTGTTTGAGGTATCTTGCACATCATGGTAAAGATATTAATAATAATGTACATTCAGAATCTGAGACTAAATTTCAAGTGTACAACAAAAAAATGTTAAGTATTTGAGGTGATGGATATGGTAATTAGCTTGATTTAATTATTCCATTGAATTCATAAATCATAACATCATTTTGTTCCCTACGAATATATACAACTATAATTTGTCAGTTTACAATTTTAAAAACTAAAAAAATTTTTTAGAGACCTAAAACATAAGAAAAAAGATAGGCAATACTAAGTGCTGGTAAGAATGTGAAAGTACTAGAAATCTCATACACTGCTGAAAGGAATGTAAATTGGTGTGACCAGTTTGGAAAACAGATTGGCAGTATCTACAAAAGCTAAATATCTGAACACCTTATAACTCAGCAATTCTACTCCTAAGCATATACCCAACAGAAATCCATATATATGTTCCCCAAAAGACACATTATTCATAATGGCACTATCCATAATAGGCAGAAACAACCCAAATGTCCATCAACATAAGTTTTAATATATTCACCAATAGAATGCAGTGAAAATGAACAAACTATTGCTACATGCCACAACATAGACGAATTTCAGAAAATAATACTGAGATGAAGAGGCCAGATATGAAAAGTAAATACTATATGATTCCATTTACTTGAAGTACAAAAGCAGGCCAAATGATCCGTGATATTTGAAGTAACGATAGTAGTTACCTTCATAAGGAGGTAGGGACCAAGTGGGGGAAAGGAGACTTCTACAGTGCTAGTAATATGATATTCCTTGATCTAAGTGTTGGTTACATGGGATGCTCACTTTATGAAAATTTGTTGAGTTGTATACTTTCTATACAACTCAACAAATTTTTTTGAGCATTTTTATGTACGTTATGCCTAATTAACACCTAAAAACAAAAACACATAATATACATACATACACGCTCACATACTAAAATCCTCCTTAAGAGCAATCCACAGTTGTAGATTATTACTCACATGAAAGATGGCAAATATGAACTGGTTGGTTGGGGTGGTAAACTGGGTGTGGAAGAGAGTAGGGAGGTTGGAGAAGAAACCAAGTGAGTGGATGAAGGAGGGAAAGTATGTAAACAGGAAAAGCAGAGCAAAGGCTAAATAATGAATAGTAGAAAGGGAGCCCATAAAGAGTCCAACAACGCTGATTTAACTTCTCTACCTATCCACCCACTTTACAAGGTTATTGTAAGATCAAATGAGATCATAACTATAAAAGTCCTTTGTTAAAAATGTGTTCCTCAAATATAAGGATAATATATAAAATGTCCAGGATATCTCTTAAATTACAAGGTTCATCTATTCTAGAGCTGGAAAAAAATCTTTGGGACAAAATCAAGACCTTAGCAGGATACACAACTTAGCAAATGTCATTCAGGTACTTAGTCTGTGAATAAGATCTGGAATCCCGTGCTACGGACTTTTCTTCAAGTAGTCATTTCACTATACCAAGTACCTATGGATATTATCACACCTTTAAACAATTTTCACGTATTTTTAATCATTGATTATTGATTTTTTTAATACATGCTCTGATACCTAGCTTTCATTTATCATTAGAATTTTGCACCCAAAAGGCATAATGAAGTATGTAGAGTCGGGGGGAGGGTTAATAAAAAAGATTTTTATTTTATGTTGGTTGAACAATCATAATCATGAACTAAAATTACTTACTGCATAATACTTTATGCATTACATAAACATAATGAAGACATGGGTCTCTGGGACCCAATATTTCCAAATATCACTAGATATATCCACTAATTAACCCAGTTTGGTTAGCAGTTCTTCTGTTTGTTCTTTTAATTACAGAAGTAATAACACTCATTGAAACAAACGAATTAAATACAGAAGTATACACAAAAGAGTTTGCATGTCTTACTCCATACCTATCACATACAGACACATAGACGGAATTTTTCCTTTGTAGGTGTGTTGTTTGTTGTTGTTTGCCATTTTAAGAAATGAGATCAATCATGTTGTATATGTTATAATACAACAAGACTTGCACCTAACATAGATATCTCTCTGCATCATACCTGCAAATCTAGCCCATTCTTAAGAATGTTCCGTAATTTCTTCTGCCATTTTCTAACAAACGGTCATCCAAGTTGTGCCCAGTTCAGTTTTTACAAATACATTAGAAGTATATACATGTTTATATAACCTAAAGTAGCAAGGCTTTTGTTTATTTTTGATAGATTTCTAAAAAATATCAGCATATTTAAATCAGTTGTAGCAAGTCACACTTCCACCAACAATGTGGGAGCCTAAAGCCTTACACTTTGGCCTACACTAGACGCTATCATTCCTTTCATTTCTGCCAATCTATGTAAAAGAAATTATAGATCCATATTTTGTTTGCATTTTCATATATTTACCTTTAGTCATGTTCCTTTCTTCTTCTGAGATTTGCCATTTTTCTATTGGGTTGTCCCTTTTTTAAAATCAATTTTAAGAACTGTTTAATCTGTTAATGTTTAAGGGCATAGAAGTCAGGAAAGTTAATCAGTTTTGTTCAGTTCAATATCCTCACAACAAAGACCAGTGCCTGACATATAGTATACTCATTTAATATGTACTGATGAATATAGAATATTAAACCTTTTTCTTACATGTTAAGAATGTTTTATCTTAGTCTATCAATTTATTTACATAGTCTGTAGCTATACAATGATTTTTGTTGTAGATGTTGATGTTTTCATAAGGAAATAAAATCTATTTTCTTTATCAGTTCAGGGTTTATTCTCTTAAAGCTTCCCCATCCAGAGGTATTAAAATATTTATCAAAATTTTCTTTTAATATTTTAGAGGGTATCTTTTTTAATATGTAAACCTTTAACTGAATTTTGTATGGTGGGAGGCAGGGGATCTCTATTTTTTTCTGGATGGACAATTGTGTTAGTCCATTCTTGCATTGCTATAAAGAAATACCTGAGACTGGGTAATTTATAAAGGAAAGAGGTTTAATCGGCTTACGGTTCTGCAGAGTGTATAAGAAACATGGTGCCAGCATCTGCTCAGTTTCTGGTGAGGTCTCAGGAAGCTTTTATTCAAGGCAGAAGGTGAAGCAGAAGCAGGCAGAAGGAGGCACGTAACACAGCAAGGAGGAGCAAAAGAGAGCGAGGGACAAGGTGCCACGCTTTTTTTTTTTTTGAGTCGGACTCTTGCTCTGTCACTGAGGCTGGAGTGCAGTGGCGAGATCTCGGTTCACTGCAAGCTCCACCTCTCAGGTTCACGCCATTCTTCTGCCTCAGCCTCCCCAGCAGCTGGGACTACAGGCGCATGCCACCACACCTGGCTAATTTTTTTGTATTTTTAGTAGAGACCAGGGTTTCACCATGTTAGCCAGGATGGTCTCAATCTCCTGACCTTGTGATCCGCCTGCCTCGGCCTCCCAAAGTGCTGGGATTACAGGCATGAGCCACCGCGCCCAGCCAGGTGCCACACTTTTAAACAATCAGATCTCACATGAACTCAGAGTGAAAACTCACTAATTATCATGAGGACAGTAACAGTCCATTCATGATCTGCCCCAGTGACCCAAACACCTCCCACTAGGCCACACCTCCAACACTGGGAATTACATTTCAATATGAGATTTGGAGGGGACAAATGTCCAAACCATATCAAGAGTCAATTATGCCATGCTTTTCTAAATGAACAGAAACACTATTAAGTAACCTTACATATCACATTTCTTGATTGTTTCTATCCTATTGAACAACTATCTGTTCCTGTGTAATACCATACAGTTGTCATTACAGTCAATACCAAGTATAAATCTCTGGTAGGACAAGGCCCCTGTCTTCTTTGTGAGGGAATGTGAAAACTTCTTTTTTTTTTTTGAGACAGAGTCTCACTCTGCCACCCAGGTTGTAGTGCAGTGGCGAGATCTCGGCTCACTGCAACCTCCAGCTCCCTGGTTCAAGCGATTCTCCTGCCTCAGCCTCCAGAGTAGCTGGATTAGAGGCATGTGCCACCACACCCAGCTAATTTTTGTATTTTTAGTAGAGACGGGATGTCACCATGTTAGCCAGGATGGTCTTGATCTCCTGACCTCGTGATCCACCCGCCTTGGCCTCCCAAAGTGCTGAGATTACAGGCATGAGCCACTACAACCGGCGTGAAAACTTTTTTGTGAGGTTCATTTCTCTTTGTGAGGGAAAATTTTTTTCAACTCTCAGATTTTTACTCTTCAGCAGGAGCTTTCAATTCATTGCATTCTCCCACACAGGGAAAAAAAAATCCATTAAGATTTAGAATGGATTAACTGCTCTATTGCTATTGACTTTTATTTCATAATAGAAATATGAAATAGAAAATGTCTAATAAAACATCTTTATCAAAGTCTCATTGCCCCTTTAAAAAAGACAATTTATAAATAGACTTTTGAGTTTACTTATTTTGATTTTGAATGGCATTTATCATTATGGGTTGTATTTCCTTCATATATGAGATACTTTAGATTTTTCAAAGCCTGCTGAGGTCACCTTGGTCTCTGTTCCCACTTATTTCCAAATATAACTAGGGGTTATTTGGCTACCCCACTCAGAAAGAAAAATAATTATCTTTAAATAATCTAGCAATATACCATTCTCAGTCACATTTGGAAACAAAATATCCTATGTCAACAAAGAACAAGAAAGAGCTTGAATTTTTTTTCATGACATTATATTTGAAGAGAATCTTTATAGCAAATGGAACAAAACATTTGTTTTATGATTTTAAAACACTGTTTGTTTTGCTTTACTTATTAATTTCAGTCCCCTAGTTTCTCAGGAAAAAACAAAATCACACAATTGTTTTTGCTTAACATGATGAGGCAAACTATAAGACATATACCTACTGCTGTGCGTCCTGTTCTTTTCTCCAGGATATTCCATTTCCTTTCTTCTTAGTACCAAAAATATTATGATAGCAGTGCTATAAAGGAAACTGATTGGTGTGGGAATTCAGTGCAACCAATTCTAGATCTACTTGTACTTGCCACATCCTTGTTGTGTGATCTTGCCATTCTAACTCTCAGATTCAGTGAAAGCTATATGTCTTTTAAAGTTTATCAGTTGCATCAGACCATATATATAACTCAGAATAAGTTCAAAGATAAGAAGATGTAAGCAGTTTCTAGAAAAAAATTTTCTTTCTCTCTACTTGAATGAACTATTGACACCAAGTTTACAAAAATGAAAGTGATTTCAATGAAAATGTATACATGGCTAATTAGCTTCATATTTACATGAAAGTGATTTCAAAGAAAATGTATAAATGACTAATTAGCTTCACATTTATCATGAGTTGGGGCTATTTGACTTTTGCCATAACATTTTACCTAATCTATAAAATGTTATTTTCAAATAAGACTTTGGAGCTTTAGAAAAATGGAGCTGTACATGCTTTGAGAAAGTAAAGTGAGCCATGAAAGGAGAAAATAAAGGCCTAGTTTTTGTATCCCAATAGATTTTTACCAACCTTTCCCTGAAGAAAGTTTAGAATGAGCATAATGGGAAAAGGGGGAAATTGCATGTTGTGGATGGAGGAAGGAAAGGTCAGCTATGTCCAATAAGTAAAGAGAGGACTAGTCTCAAACTATTCAACATATGATTTACCTAGCAAAAGCTTTAAGTCACAGCTGAATTACACTGGGGAAACAATTACAGGTTTTATAATGGAAAGAAGCATCTTCAATGTTGGCTGCAATCACTGACAGCAGGAATACTCACTTTTGAAAAAATAAAAATGGCCATTGTTTTCTGCTTTCCAAATCTTAGTTTAATATTATGTTCCTCAAACACTATAAAGTTGAGAACTGAAATGATTACCTGGGAAATTCTGGTGAAACTGAGGTGTTTGTTTCATTAATTATCCACGTCATTTATCTTCTTAACTTAACCTAAATTTAGCCTGAATATCATTTGTTAGAGACTGAAGACTTTTAGAGAGCAGAGAGCACCTTTTTTTAATTAAATAAATTCCTTTGATAATATTTTAATGTGACTCAAGAATCCAGCAGTATCTATATATGGGCCCTCTGCATCAATGAAAAGAAGTACCTCATACAATTCTGTGAATATGAGACTAAAATACAATTTCAATTATGAGGTAATTTCTTTTTTTTTTTTTGTAGTCTAATGCAGGAAGAATGAAGACTAGTCATGTCGAGAACCAGAGCCGCACTATGTTTTCCTTATGTAAGTCCTGTAAATAAATTGGTGAAGGGAATCATCAAATGCCTTATTTTCCTTCCCGCAAAGAGAATAAACCTTTTTGAAAGTCCCTGATAAGGTACAACCCTTATCCCTAAAGTTAGACCTACCAATAGCCGTGACCCCAGATCATTCTGGTGTCTGTATGGAGTGTTTGCAAAGATGAGTGCAATAATTCTTCCCATCCTCTCCACATGCAACTCTGTGGCTTTGCTACTCCGCCCATCAAGAAATGGAGTTGAATTTCTAGAATCTGGATTTAGCTGTTTAACTTGCTTTGCCCAATGAGATTTGAACAAAAAGTAACAAGCTGAAACTTCCTTTTAGCTTTGTTGGAACCATGAGACCACTAGGTGAAGATGCCTCCGATAAACTGTTAGAGATATCTGACCCAGGTAATAGCCAGGACCAAGTCAAGCAGCCATCTTCCATCATCCAGTACTAGCCAAGTCATATTACTTGTGGCACATGAGTGAACTCCACAGAAGAACCGTTGACATGAGTCTAGCCCAGATTACTGATCCAAAGGATAATCACATAAAATGCTCATCTTTTTGCCAATGTCACAGACTCTCCCAAGTCCTCTTTTTTTTTTGGAGATGGAGTTTTGCTCTTGTTGCCCAGGCTGGAGTGCAATGATGCACTCTTGGCTCAGTGCAACCTCCACCTCCCAGGTTCAAGCGATTCTCCTGCCTCAGCCTCCCAAGTAGGTGGGATTACAGGCAGGTGCCACCATGCCCAGCTAGTTTTTGTATTTTTAGTAGAGACAGGGTTTTGCTGTGTTGGCCAGGCTGGTCTCAAACTCCTGACCTCAGGTGATCCATCCACCTTGGCCTCCCAAAGTGCTGGGATTACAGGAATGAGCCACCGTGCCCAGCCCCAAGTTCCCTTAAATCATGTAAAATTTCATGAGTATGTGGCACGTGCAGTTTTCGGTGAAGAGGATCCTTAATCTTCATCAGCTTCTCAGAGTGATCTATGAGCCAAATTTAAAAAGACCCATCAGCACCAACTATGGTTTCTCTTCCAGAAGCTGGCCTTCTCAGCTCTGGCTTGACCTACTGGTATAGTGTGCAGCTGGCTTTGGAAAGAAAAGGAAACCCTATTTACATTATCTGTATTCCAGCATCCTCACCTCTTCCATAAGTCTAGCTGAGTAAGAGTTTGGATCTTAGTTCCCACCTTTTCCTGTGTATTCATTATGATGCATGGAGCGATGAGAGTAATTCCCATGTTAAATGTGGCCAGAGAGGTTGGCAGACCAAGGAGCAAGTTACCGTCCTCCCAGATTACCATTACACTTCCACAGAAAGTCCTCTAAACACTTGCCACAGATATTACCAAATTGTCACCCTTTATTGCATTATAGTAAGCCTTTGAGGTAGAAATCACTAAAATTACTTGCTCCAGGCCATAAAGCAGACCAAGTACACCTCAATACCAAAGCTTTTCTCCCAGGAAAAAAAAAAAAAAAAACGGACCCAGGGACCCTCAGGGTCGGCAAAGACTCTTCTAAAACATCTGTCCGGGCCAGCTCCTCAGTTGGATCGGTGCTGACAGAAACAGAAACGCCAGGGGCCGGAAATGTGGCCAGGACGATGCCCCTCTGTTCTGGGCACCGTTTGTTCGAATACCTCGTCAGGTAGCATCAGGTGTCACTCAGGAAGAAGACACGCCCTGCCTGGACTGCAGCGAACGCTGAGCGTTACGGGGTACGTGGTGGCCCTCAGGTTACCGACCGGGTCCGTTAGATTCCAGAGGGCAAAAGGCAGGGAGCAGCCTGGTCTTGGGGTTTTAAATAGAGAGGTGCCATCTACTGCCGAAAACCAAGTCAACATCTCGGGACAAAGCTGCACTCACCCCCGGCCGGCTGAGCTCTGGGCCCCTTTAGCCTTTCTTTGAGCCTGGTCCAGTAAAAAGCAGCCCCAGCAGTCCCAGCTGAAACGCTCCACACCCGGGCCCCGCTGAACTGCAGAAGCGAAGACTGACAAGCACTCTGTCCGCTCGTAGAGTGGGAGCTCGCGGCACCGGCGGCTCCGCCCAGGCCCCCGCACACTCACTCACCAGCCTGGTAGCTCTGTAAGGCCCGGGCCCCACGATGCGATGCTCCATGGCGAGTAGGCAGCAGCGGCAGCAGCCGCGCCAGCGCCGATCCCCGCCAGCCGGCGGAGCGGCAGTTTGAATCCCAAGCCCGCGGGCTCCGGGCGCTGATTGGGCGGCGCGAAGGTGCGTCACCGGAACTGCGCAGAGTGGGCGGGGAGGTCGGTGTCTCTCCGAGACCGGCGGCGTATGGAGCTCCGGCTGCCAACTTGCCTGAGGTGAAATCTGTTGCCCACCCTGGTCCCACCGTGCGAGCACACCTGGGCAGGTGCGACTACGGGGCCAGGGGCGTCTCCCCCGCGCTGGACAACGCTGTGCAGCGCCCTTCCCAGATTTCTGCGTCGGAGCAACACAAACACACGCATTCTTTACAAAAGGGTCAATAAAAGGGTGTTACCCAACGACCGAAACCCAGCTTTGGGCCGCGTGGATAAATCCCTGTCCTCCCTACCAAGTGCACTATGAGCCTGGAGGTGCTGCTAACTCTGAGAGAAGCAGGTAATGAAATGAAGCGAGGCGACAGCTTTTACCAATGGAGGGACATTTAAAAACAGGATAGAGAGCACATGGCCACAAGGAACGTAGACAGTATGTAAGGGCAATAAAGAGCGGGAAGGGAGCCCAGATTATCTTCTGTTTGTTCTCTTGATAGTCTTTTCTCCTTTGAGTTCTATGTTTTGTATTGGACTGATATTTTTAGTCCTTGGCAATAGGGTTGTGAGTCCTTTTTTGACTGCTTAGAATTTTCCCCCTGGGAATTGCTTGTCCGATTTGCAATATTTCAGAGGGACAAATGAAGTAACTCCATATACTTACGACTCTGTACCCTACTCAAATTTGGTCATCTCTGTAGGTACCCAGGATAAGACGTTGAAGGAGTGAAGATGTGCCATTCCAAAATATGCGTAATTGGTATATTGATTATTTCGAGCGGAAAACATTGGAGAAATGGTAGTTTCAGAAAGGGCAAGCTGACCGGCCTCTTCCGATGCAGCAGGCCATAAAGATTTCCCTGGGTCGGGCATCCTCTCCCTACCACGGTGAGAAAATAGTACGGTGAGAAAATAGTGCGTATCACCAAAGGCTTGGAATTGAAGGCTGCAGTTGACCTGAATAAACATTCTTAACGAAGTAATCCTATCTTCCACTAGGAGATACAGGAAATTTTTTACATTTATCTTCCAGTGACTCCCTAGAAAATGTTACTGTCTTTGTGAGCTATGGAAGTTACTCGAGTCACAGGGCACCAAAATATGTTAGCAGCTGCCCATATCCGAGACACCGCCCCAAAGTATGTTACAGGCAGCGAATCCCTATAGATCTGCAGCACCCTCAATCGTTGCCTCCTCAGAAGAAAGAATTCGAGTGAGGGGCTTAAGACGGAAGGAGAGACCCAGGCAAGTATTAGACCAGAAGTGAAAACTTATTAAAAAGCTTTGAATGAAAGGAAGTACACTTGGAAGAGGGCCAAGCCGGTGACTTGAGAGATCTAGTGCATAGTTTGACCTTTTGACCTGGGGTTTTATACGTTGGCATACTTCTGGGGTCTTGCTTTGGGGCTTTGCATTACTTCTCTCCTGATTCTTCCCTTGGGGTGGGCTGTCCACATGCGCATACTTGAGCCCACTTGCCCAACTCCTAAGATCTTATCAGGAAGCCTCTGATCAACAGTTCAAGTGTTTTCTATTAGGAGACTGCCTTTCCCTGGTGCTGGCTGTGACCAACTATTATTTTAGAGAGACAATTAACAACCGCCTGACCATCACCTGATGGCTGCCTGACATTCCTGATGTGTGTGTGTATGAGGGGGAGCCCTCTCCTGCCCTGCTCATGCCTGACTAGCTACTTATACTGTAACACCTTAGCCAAATTTTCTTTGTCATGGCTTTTCTTCTCAAATGTATCTCTCTTTGTCTAAAAAAATAAGTGAAAGCATCTTCGGCCATTTCTTCAGACTTCACTCTCTTGTGAAGATCCCCATGTGTATGTAAAAGTAATAAAATGTGTATACTTTTCTCCTGGTAATCTTCCTGGTGTCAGTGTGGTTTCTAGATACAGCTGGAGAGCTCATTAAGAGGTAAAAGGGAGCTTGGAAGTGACCTCTGGCTCCCCTATAACATGATGAGAAAGACCTAAGTAAGGGATTGGACTCCCACCTCTTCTCATCCTCAAAACCACACCACTACCACCACCCATTTGCTGCTTTAGGTTTTTACTTAGAAAGCCCAAGAAATGTCCGAGATGATACATACATATTGCTTTTGTAATTAGAAAAAACAATTAAAAATTTTTTTGTTATTTCCAGTAAGTGAATCCTTATCAGAACTTTTTTTTTTTTAACCTCTAAGCTGTATGGAAGAGAGCTTGTCTTCCGTGCTGCTTGTCCTTGGCAAGGAATATAAAGGGATACTTGTGTTCTTGACACAAGAAACAGGAGAAAGGGAATTTTAGAGCCTTGTCTGTCTGAGACCTGCCACCGGCTATGATGGTGGTGAAACTGGAATCTGATACAAAACATCGTGTCCAGCATTATGCAGCTCTCTAGTTCTGTAAGTATCACAGACTGTGAAACTCCATAGATCTGGATTTCAATAATGACTGGTACTACTTACCAGCGGAGTGACTTCAAGCTAATTATTTAATTTCCATCTACGTACTGGTAAACTGGGAACATTAATGATTATCTTGCAGAGTCGTAAGGATGTATGTAAAGTGCTAAATATAGTGCTCAGCATATATTTACAGTGCCTAGCATATATCAGTAATAAAAAGAACTATATATTTTTTTTTTAAATGATACCAGCTTCTTGAGCATTTCCCAAGAGCCTGTTATTAGCCATAGACAAGATGGCTATTACTAGAAAGGCATACTTCCAAAAGATCTACATATCAGAAGCCACAAAGAGTCGTTGCAGGGTCCGGGGGCATCTGGACAATGCCGTGCAGCACCCTTCCCAGACTTCTGCACCCACACAACACAAACATGTACACTGTTTCTCTACAAAAGGGTCAATAAAAGGTTGTCATCCAGTGATGCCTCACGCCTATAATCCCAGTACTTTGGGAGACCAAGGCAGGTGGATCACTTGAGCCCAGGAGTTCAAGACCAGCCTGGGTAACATGGCAAAACCCTGTCTCTACTAAAACTATGAAAATTAGCTGGCTGTGGTGGCACACTCCTGTAGTCCCAGCTTACTCAGGAGGCTGAGGTGGGCGAATCACTTCAACCCAGGAGGTGGAAGCTGCAGTGAGCCAGGATCGCCCCACTACACTCCAGGCTGGGTGACAGTGAGATGTCTCTAAATAAATAAATAAATGCCTCAAAGAAATCGAGGTTTTACATTTGTTCATTCACTTATTCAGCAAGTATGTAAGAATACACTACTGTGTGCCAGCTGTAATTCCAGTCACTGAAATCATGCAATAGATAAAATGCAGCTTCTAGGAGCTGACTCCTAAGTAGAGGAAGGGATGACAAGTTAGCTATAATACATTCAAATATGTATTATATATCAGGTGGTGATTGAGTACTGAAAAGAAAAGTAAGACTAAAGTGGAGAGGGTGGTAGGGGGAAGTTGCTGTTTTGGTTCAGGTAGTCAGGGAAGGCATCTTTGATGAGGTGACATCTGAGTAGATGATCTGAGTGAAGTAAGGGGTAGTTGTCTGCGGAAGAGCTTCTAAGCCGAAAAATGAACAGCCCATGAGAAACTTCCAGGAGACATGGGAAGGAGGCTGGTGCTGACTAAAGTGAGGGAGTAAAAGGGGCAGTGGAGAAGATGGGGTTGAATACAGAATGGAGTGGGGCTTTCAGGCCACATTATGGGCCATGGGATTCTGATACTATTCTGAATTAGTGAAAATATATTGGAAAGTTTTGATCAACAGAGTGATCAAAACAGATCACAATCACTCTGCTAATCTTTGGCCAGTCATTTTGGCCAAATCACTCTAGCCATGTGTGGATACTGGACTCGGGTAGGCATTGCGGGTGAGAAAGGAGGCAGGAAAATCAGTAGAGGAAGCTGCTACAATACCTCATTGGAGAAAGTAAACAAATTTGCTTTGTGTGGTGCTTGGCACATAGTGGCATTCAATAACCATTTACTGAGTGAGTAAATGAGTGAGCAAATGAAACTAAGCTTTAGAAGTTACTCATTTCTTAAAGATCAATTTGATTCATTCATTCTGTTTGCCATTTCTCATATGAGTATGGGGAACAAAATAATAGCTAGCTTTTATATTTTTATTTTAATGCATCAGATTTGTTTTTAAAACTCTTACTTTTTATCATTAAAGTCCTCTGAGCTTTTGAGTTTGGGAAAATACAATCTGCACATACTCCATGACTTGTGTTATAATTGCCCCTCCACCTCCTGCCGCCTCACACTTACACCATTACAGTACAAAGTTACCATAATAAAACCTGTGCCAAAGAATATAGCTGAATGGATTTTCATATTTGAGAATAAGCTCAATTTCTGACACATCACAGTTATGCCAAGGCATATATGGTAAAGTATAATTCTCTACACCTTGGAAAGAGATGTAATGAAAAAAGTTTTTAACTAACATTGATGTGGCCAAGAAATATAGGATAAATTAAAGGAGGAAGATTCTAAAGATAAGAAAGCCATTTGGAAGACAGCTGAAGGAATACAGGCATAGAATTCCATGAGTAATAGAGTGTTATGAGAAAATACCCATATAATCTTGAGCAAGACTCAACTTCTCTGATTATCAGTTTCCTCATCAGTAAAATAGAAATAATAATGGTACCTGCTTCATAGGGTTGTTGAAAGACTTAACTGAGGAAATATATACAAAGCTCTTAGAATTTTGTTTCCCTTATATGGTAGGCAGAATTCTAAGAAGGCCGCTATTTCAGAAAAAGAACTAACAGAAGACATATACATATATGTACAGAGAGAAAGAGACAAAGACAGACAGAGATTTATTAAAAGGAACTGGCTCACATGACTATGGAGCCTGATAAGTCCCAAGATGTGTAGTCAGGAAACAGAAAACCCGGCAGACATGATGGTATATTTACAGTCCAAGTTCAAAGATCTGAGAACCAGGGCCAATGGCATAGCTCCAGTTTGAAGTCTGGTAGGCTTGAGACCAGGAAGAGCTGACGTTTGTTTCAGTTTGAGTTTAAAGTCAGGAGAAAAAAAAAAAAAAGTTCCAGCCTGAAGGCATTCAGGCAGAAGAAATTCCCTCTTACTCAAGAGAGAAACAGTCTTTTGTTTTATTCAAGCCTTCCACTGATTGGATGAGGCCCACCTATATTAGAGAAGGCAATAACTTTAGTCTATTGACTTACATGTTAAACTATCAAAAACACCCTCAAGAAATACTCAGAATAATGTTTGACCACATATCTGGGCACCCTGTGGCAGATAAATTAACCACAATTTTATGGTTAACGTAAAATTAACCATTATAGCCCCTGAGACCCCCAGCCCCTGATATACATAAACCTTCTTCCCATTATTTAACCAAACACTAATGTAGATACTGCTGTAACGAGATTTTGCACATGTAATTAAGGTTGTTGATCTTGAGGTAGGACAAATATCTAGGTGGTCCTGCTTAATCATATGAGCTCGTTAAAAGGACAGAATTTTCTCCAACTAGTTGTATAAGGAATGCCAGGACTAAATTCCATCAACCTGAATGAGCTTAGAAGCAAATTTTCCCCTAGAGCCTCTATAGGAGAACTCAGCTGACTGATGCCTTGATTTCAGCCTCCCAATACCTGATATATTGAGCAGAGAGCCACCACACTGTGCCAGATTTCTGACCAACTGAACCGTGAACTAATAAATAAATGTTGCTTAAAATCCAGTAAATCTGTAGTAATTTCTTATGTGCCAACACAAAACTAATGTACCTTTTACATACAAAATTCTCAAATGCTTCTTCTAGTTACTCTATGGCTAGAGTAGGAATGGGAGGAAAAAAGTCAATATTTAATGAGTAATTATTTACAAGGGATGAGGGAGAAGAAAACGTCAAAGAAGGCTCCAAATATATTCTGGAAAGCTGGCAAAAAATATTGTGCCATTAACCATAAGGAAAGAAGAATTGTCTGAGTAAGCAAGAAGGAACATGGAGAAGGGGTCTCAGACTTCCCTGTGCATAAGAAGTGTCACGGTTCTTATGCATAGTAAAGTGCATAAAACTCAATTTTATGGGTTCCACCCACAGAGGTACCTAGAAGTACCTAGATTCCATAGCTAATTTACTGTTTGACTATTTGCTAGTAGCTCCAAAGATCCCTGATATGTACAGATTTCTAATTTTGATGAATCAAAAACTTGAAATCCCCACCTCAGGGGCTGGAGTGTAAGAGAATATCATCCAGCTTGTAATTAAGCCCATCCAGCCACCTGAGATCCTCAGCTCAATATGGCTTTCTACTTTTCTAATAGAGAAAAGTCCAGTTGGGGAAGTTAGAGGGAGAAAGAATACAGAGAGGAACAGAAGACCTTTCCAATGTCCCATTTCAAGCCTTTTGGTTTACGGCCTTGACTGACCTATTTCTCCGGCCCTCATACTACTGCCTCACCCCTGTGTCTGGACTTATCTGCCTGCACCTGGCTCTTCCTGTACCACAATCTCTCAGCCTTCCTTGGGCCCTTGATAGATCTTATGATAGGGGCGTGTCCCACTCTTGGCTCCATCCCTGGAGGCTAAAGCTCTGGACATTCATCAAAGACCTTCTCCTCTGTTTTACTCTTAAAGGCACAAGATTCAAGTTTCTGCCTCAGCAGAATTACAAATCATTGCATATTACTGAACTTTGGGGTAGCTGACACATAGTCAAACAATATATTGTTTGATATCCAGTATTAGCAGATCAGTTTTCTGGCCCATGGCACCTGAGCTCAGTTTTAAAAGAAATGAAAAAAGTAAGATAAAATTATTGCCTTTTTTTAAAGATTCATCACAAATGGTCCCCAAAATAGCAACTGTACTTAATTTAGCTGGGGGGAGGGGCGGGGGGGGGAATCTCAATTAAAAACTTAAAAAGGAAGTCAGGGTGGAAGGGTGGGGAATATACAGAACTTTTGGGAAGCACTACTGCCAGATCCTACAGACACTTATAAGAAGTAAGGTGCTCAAGGCAGAAGTTGCTTCCTTCAGGAAGATATTTAACAGGAAATTTCCTACACCTGGACTCAACAGCGGAGCGTCCTGGGTGCCTAGACCCATGGACCACACGCACATGCAAGAACCCAGAATCAGAAGTGGAGAGTAGCTGGGTGCACAATCTCAGCGACTGCGGAGGACTGCTTGAGGCCAAGAGTTTGAGATCAGCCTTGGCAAAATAGTGAAACAATTGTCACTACAAAAAAATTTTTTTTTTAATTAGCCAGACTTGAGGGCACACACCTGTGGTCCCAGTTACTGAGGAGGCTGAGGTGGGAGGATTGTTTAAGTCCAGGAGTTTGAGGCTGAAGTGAGCTATGATCATGCCACTGTACTCCAGCCTGGGAAACAGAGTAAGATTCTGTCTCTGAAAAAAAATAAATAAATTTTAAAAAATGGATAGTGGTCAGCGTCACTAAGCCAGAAACAGGATGAAATTGAGATTGTGAGCAAAAGCAGTTGGGGAACAAGGAAGGTCTGTGAGCTGGGGTTGGGGCAGGGTGTCTGTATGTATTGGGCTACCTTGAAGGGCTAACAAAGGCAACAATGGTGATTGTATTCGCCCGCAACACTGCTGCTCTTATTTTCTGGCAGAGCCAAGCAACGGAAACTTGCAAGGATATAAAAATATAAAAAACAAAATCATTTTAAGCTTTTGTCCTTGCTGATGATGATTAGATTTTATATTTTACTTTTGTTTATTCTTAATATTTTTGATTTTTCTATCTTTCTTTTATTTTCAAAGGTTTGAATGAGAGTTCAAATATAGGCTTATCATTTAATCATATTAAATGTTTTGAATCTGATAAATCCTCTGTGGTATAAAAAAATACATTTTATTAAAAGACTTTTTAGAGTAGTTTTAGGCTCACAGCAAAATTGAGAGAAAGGTTCAGAGATTTCTCATATACCCTTTTACCCACGTGTGCATAGCTTCTCTCATTATCAACATCCTCCACCACAGTGGTGCATTTGTTACAACTGATGTTTTAACTTTTTGGGGGGTTATAATACATTGATATATATTCTTTTTTAGTAGGAATCTAAGTCCCTTCCCAAATCTTAAGTGAAATTGTAATCCCCAGTGTTGGAGGTGGGGCCGAGTGGGAGGTGACTGGATCATGGGGGTGGTTTTTAATGGTTTAGCATCATCCTCCTAGTGCTATTCTCTTGAGGGAGTTCTCACGAGATCTGATTATTTTAAAGTGTATAGCGTCTCTCCCCTTTCTCTCTTCTTCCTGCTCCCACCATGTAAGATGAGCCTGCTTCCCCTTTGCCTTCTGCCATAATTGTACGTTTCCTGAGGCCTCCCCAGAAGCTGAGCAGATGGCCAGCATCTCATGCTTCCTGTACAGCTTGTGGAACTGTGAGCCAATTAAACCTCTTCTTTATGAATTATCATCCCAAGTATTTCTTTATAGCAATGCAAGAATGGACTAACACACATATGGAGAAAAGTACACACATCTTCTTTATATTTCTTGGCGAATTTCACAACCTAAACACAGCCTGTAACCAGCACCCAGATCAAGAAACAATATATGAAGAGTATCCCTCCTCCAGCAGTTCCACAGTGCAATAGTGAACACTCTGGATTCTGAATCCAGCTGTTCAAGTTCAAGAAACAAAGCACGACCAGCACCTGTGAAGATGCTCTTATGCCACTGCCAGTCTCTACTCACTAAGGGTAACTGAAACGGATATTTTACTGTGTAAGAAAAAAAAGAAGCAAGAAAAATTATATAGCAGACCAAAAAGGGAACGTAGGCTGAGACACAAGTTACTAGGAATTTAGTCCCTCTACATTGTAACTCAAAACCAATGTTGAAAACTTAAGGAGAAAAGGAGAAAAGGATTTTATTTAATAGACAAAACTCTTATAGTATCCAATTTCAGCCTTGACTGGATCTACCATTTGTGAATTTTCCTGTTTCAATTAAAACTAAAAAGTGACTTTCTAGACATTGAAACCTATTTGACTGCATTTTCTTGTCTAACTTTCTCTGAAAAGCCTTTGGCTTGCCCTGGAATTAATTTGCACGGCAGTGGTTTTATTCCAGTTCCAATGAGGGATTAGTAGAGAGAGTGGCTCTGCAGAATTCACTATGAAGTTGCCTCCAAATCTGTCAACAAACCAGAACCCTGGAGAGTATTTTAAAAAGAGTTACCAAGGCCTGACTTCAGAGCTCTTGAAAGTAGCTGCTTTTAGGAGAGAGGGACCAGAAGAGTTACCACAGAAATGTCTTTTTTTTTTTTTTTTTTTTTTCTTTTTTTAAGACAGGGCCTCACTCTGTTGCCCAAACTGGAGTGCAGTGGTGTTATCTCTTGTCTCACTGCAATCTCTGCTTCCTGGGCTCAAGCAATCCTCCCATTTCAGCCTCCCAAGTAGCCGGAACCACAGGCGCATGCCACCATGCCCAGCTAATTTTTGTATTTTTTGTAGAGATGGGGTTTTGCCATGTTGCCCAGGCTGGTCTTCGACTCCTGGTCTCAAGAGATCTGCCCACCTAGGCCTCTCAAAGTGCTGGGAGTACAGACATGAGCCACCAAGCCCAGGCCTTTTTTTTTTTTTTTTTTTAAAGACAGAATCTCACTGTCACCGAATGACATCACTGGAATGCAGTGGTACAATCATAGCTCATAGCTCACTGTAACCTCAAACTCCTGAGCTCAATTATCCTCCTGCCCCAGCCTCCTGTGTCGCTAGGACTATCACACCTGGCTAATTTGTTTTCTTAATTTTTGTAGAGAAGGGGTCTTGCTGTGCTGTCCAGGCTAGTCTTTAATTCCTGCTTGGATTACAGGTATGAGCCACCCTGTCCAGCCAGAAATGCCATTATTACCTGATCTCCTCCTGCAAGCTAGCTGACAGCTGAAAGTGGGGTTCTGCAGGCCTTGCTAGTAAGTGTCATGAGGACCTGGGCAGAATCCTAGGAGAGAATAGCTCTTGCTGTTCTTCTGTGCTTGAAGCTCAAGCTATCAGAAGTAGCATCTTAAAGGAATATTAGATAAAGGTCACAAAGAGATTCAAGTCAAGTCTTCAAACTGAGCCAGGAAAAGTACAGAGCCGAAAGAGATGGAAACAGAGGAGGTACAATCAGAGAGGATGTTGAGGCAGAGGTTGGAGCAACTATAAGCTGCAGTGCAAATAGCCAGAGCCAAGTTGTGACCAGGAACCTTTAAAGAAATAAGGACCACAGCTCCATCTACTGACAGTTCTTGCCCCAAAATTTAACCTAAAACTGACCATACCTCATCATTATGATCCAATTACCAATTTACAGGAATGCAGAGGATAGAAGAAAAGAGGGGTGGGGGTGCAACGAGTAAAATTTTATAAATGTGGGAAATTCTATACATGATCAGGTGTTTGCAATTGCAGGAAGAGGGAATGTGACTTAGATATTTAAGACAAATTAACTAATCACAGTATGTGGACATTATTTAGATCATTACTCAATGAACTGTAAACATAATGAAAACGAAAAATTTTAAAAGCAATTATGAGATAATTGGAAGTTGAATACTGAATCGCTATTTGAGGATAATCGGAAATTACAGTTTAATTTTTTACACATGATTGTTGTATTGTGGTTATTTAAAAAAAAAGAAAAAGAAAAAGAAACTCCTGAATCTTTCAGGGTAGTGATTCTAGATCTGGAATGGCATCAGAATCACCAGGAGTACTTATTAAAACACAGATGATTGGGCCCTAGTCCCCAAGAAATTCTGATTCAGTAGGACATTGTTGGCACCTGAGAATTTCCATTTTGAACAACTTTCCAGTAGATTGTGATGTGCAAGTCTGGAGACCACATGCTAAAAACAATTGTTTTAGATGTATATTTTGAGATATACATGATTAAAGGATACAATTTCTAAGATGTGCTTAAAAATCATATGGAGGAATGGGCATGGGTGGAGACAGACAAGATTGCCTGTAAATGATAATTGCTGGAGCTGGGAGATGATGGGTATACGAGGGACTATTGTTACTTTTCTGTCTACTTTTATTATGTTTGAAATTTCCATTTTAAAAAGATTTTTTCAGACACAGGAACATAAAAACCAATAAAGCGTTTGACGAAATTCAACATCCATTCCTGATTTTAAAAACCAACCATGGATGCTTGGTACCAAAAAAACGCTCAACAAACTAAGGAATGGACAGAAACTTCCTCAACCTGATAAAAAGAATCTATGAAAATCTTTCAGCTAACATTACAATGAACGCTAAAAGACTGAATGCTTTCTCCCTAATATCAGCAACAAGGCAAGGATGTCTGCCTTCATTATTATTATTTTTTTATTACATCCATGTAACTTTCTTTATTGTCTTTTAAAATTTGATTTTATTTTTTATTATACTTTAAGTTCTGGGATACATATGGAGAACGTTCAGGTTTGTTACATAGGTATACATCTGCCATGGTGGTTTGCTGCACCCCTCAACCCATCATCGACATTAGGTATTTCTCCTAATTCTATCGTTCCCTTTGCCCCCCACCCCTTGGCAGGCCCTGGTATGTGATGTTCACCTCCCTGTGCCCATATGTTCTCATTGTTCAACTCCCACTTATGAGTGAGAACATGCAGTGTTTTGTTTTCTGTTCCTGTGTTAGTTTGCTGAGACTGATAGCTTCCAGCTTCATCCGTGTCCTTGCAAAGGACATGGTCTTATTCGTTTTTATGACTGCATAGTATTCCATGGTGTATATATGCCACATTCTTTTTAATCCAGTCTATCATTGATGGGCATTTGGGTTGGTTCCAAGTCTTTGCTATTGTAAATAGTGCTGTAATAAACATATGTGTGCATGTGTCTTTATAGTACAATGATTTGTAATCCTTTGGGTATATACACAGTAATGGGATTGCTGTATCAAATGGTATTTCTGGTACTAGATCCTTGAGGAATTTCCACACTGTCTTCCACAATGGTTGAACTAATTTTTTTTTTTTTTTTTTTTAAGATGGAGTCTTCACTGTCTCCCAGGCTGAAGTGCAGTGGTACAATCTCAGCTCACTGCAACCTCCGCCTCCCAGCTTCAAGCAATTCTCCTGCCTCAGCCTCCCAAGTAACTGGGATTACAGGCACCCACCACCACACCCAGCTAATTTTTTGTATTTTTAGTAGCGACGGGGTTTCACTATGTTGGCCAGGCTGGTCTCAAACTCCTGACATCATGATCCATCCACGTTGGCCTCCCAAAGTGCTGGGATTACAGACATGAGCCACTGCATCCAGCCGGCTGAACTAATTTACACTTCCACCAACAGTGTAAAAGCATTCCTGTTTCTCCACATCCTCTCCAGCATCTGTTGTTTCCTGACTTTTTAATGATCTCCATTTTAACTGGCATGAGATGGTATCTCATTGTGGTTTTGATTTGCTTTTCTCGCTTTTTTTCATGGTTGTTGGCTGCATAAATGTGTTCTTTTGAAAAGTATCTGTTCACATCCTTGGCTCACTTTTTGATGGGGTTGTTTTTTTCTTATAAATTTGTTTAAGTTCTTTGTAGATTCTGGATATTAGGCCTTTGTCAGATGGATAGTTTGCAAAAAAATTTTTTTTGCTTTTCATTTGCCTAGTAAACCTTCCTCCATCCCTTTATTTTGAGCCTATGTGTGTCTTTGCATGTGAGATGGGTCTCTTGAATACAGCACACTGATGGGTCTTCACTCTTTATCTGAATTGCCAGTCTGTGCCTTTTAATTGGGGCATTTAGCCTGTTTACATTTAAAGTTAATATTGTTATGTGCAAATTTAATCCTGTCATTACAATGCCAGCTGGTTATTTTGCCCATTAGCTGATGCAGTTTATTCATAGTGTCGATGGTCTTTACATTTTGGTTTGTTTTTGCAGTAGCTGGTACCAGTTTTTCCTTTCCATTTTTAGTGCTTCCTTCAGGAGCTCTTGTAAGGCAGGCCTGGTGGTGAAAAAATCCCTCAGCATTTGCTTGTATGTAAAGGATTTTATTTCTCCTTCGCTTATGAAACTTAGTTTGCCTGGATATGAAATTCTGGGTTGAATCAGAGAAATGCAAATCAAAACCACAATGAGATACCATCTCACACCAGTTAGAATGGCGATCATTAAAAAGTCAGGAAACAACAGGTGCTGGAGAGGATGTGAAGAAATGGGAATGCTTTTACACTGTTGGGGGGACTGTAAACTAATTCAACCATTGTGGAAGACAGTGTGGCGATTCCTCAAGGATCTAGAACTAGAAATACCATTTGACCCAGCCATCCCATTACTGGCCATATACCCAAAGGATTATAAATCATGCTGCTATAAAGACACATGCACACATATGTTTATTGCGGCACTATTCACAATAGCAAAGACTTGGAACCAACCTGAATGTCCATCAATGATAGACTAGATTAAGAAAATGTGGCATATATACACCGTGGAATACTATGCAGCCATAAAAAAGGATGAGTTCATGTCCTTTGTAGGGACATGGATGAAGCTGGAAACCATCATTCTGAGCAAACTATCACAAGGACAGAAAACCAAACACTGCATGTTCCTACTCATAGGTGGGAATTGAACAATGAGAACACTTGGACACAGGGTGGGGAACATCACACACCAGGGCCTGTCATGGGGTGGGGGGAGGGAGGAGGGATAGCATTAGGAGATATACCTAATGTAAATGATGAGTTAACAGGTACAGCACACCAACATGGCACATGTATACATATGTGACAAACCTGCACGTTGTGCACATGTACCCTAGAACTTAAAGTATGATAAAAATAAAAATAATTTTAAAAAGAGAAATTCTGGGTTGAAAATTCTTTTCTTTAAGAATGTCAAATATTGGCCCCCACTCTCTTCTGGCTTCTAGAATTTCTGCAGAGAGATCTGCTGTTAATTTGATGGGCTTCCCTCTGTGGGCAACCCACTCTTTTTCTCTGGCTGCCCTTAACATTTTTTTTCCTTCATTTCAACCTTGGTAAATCTGACAGTTATGTGTCTTGGGGTTGCTCTTCTCGAGGAGTGTCTTTGTGGTGTTCTCTCTATTTCCTGAATTTGAATGTTGGCCTGCCTTGCTAGGTCGGGGAAGTTCTCCTGGATAATATCCTGAAGTGTGTTTTCCAACTTGGTTCCATTCTCCCCGTCACTTTCAGGTATACCAATCAAATGTAGGTTTGGTCTTTTCACATCGTCCCATATTTCTTGGAGGCTTTGTTTGTTCCTTTCATTCTTTTTTCTCTAATCTTGTCTTCTCACTTTATTTCATTAAGTTGATCTTCAATCTCTGATATCCTTTCTGCCACTTGATTGATTCAGCTATTCATACATGTATATGTTTCATGAAGTTCTCGTGCTGTGTTTTTCAGCTCCATCAGGTAATTTGTGGTCTTCTCTAAATGGATTATTCTAGTTAGCAATTCCTCTAACCTTTTATCAAGGTTCTTAGCTCCCTTGCATTGGGTTAGAACATGCTCCTTTAGCTCGAAGGAGTTGTTATTACCCACCTTCTGAAGCCCACTTCTGTCGATTGTCATACTCATCCTCCATCCAGTTTTGTTCCCTTGCCGGCGAGGAGTTTGGAGGAGAAGAGTCATTCTGGTTTTTGGAATTTTCTTCCTTTTTGCACTGGTATTTCCTCATGTTCATGGATTTATCTACCTTTGGTCTTTGGTGTTGGTGACCTTCGGATGGAGTTTCTGTGTGGTGGTCCTGTTTGTGGATGTTGATGCTATTGCTTTCTGTTTGTTATGTTTCCTTCTAACAGTCAGGCCCCTCTTCTGCAGGTCTACTGGAGTTTGCTGGGGGTCCACTCTAGACCCTGTTTGCCTGGGTATCACCAGCAGATGCTGCAGAACAGCAAAGATTGCTGCCTGCTCTTTCCTCTGGAAGCTTTGTCCCAGCGGGGCACCCATCAGATGCCAACCAGAGCTCTTCTCTATGAGGTGTCTGTCAACCCCTGCTGGGAGGTGTCTCCCAGTCAGGAGGCACGGGAGTCAGGGACCCACTTGAGGAGGCATCTGTCCCTAAGCAGAGCTCAAGTGCTGTGCTGGGAGATCTGCTGTTCTCTTCAGAGCCGGCAGGCAGGAATGTTTAAGTCTGCAGTAGCTGCCCCTACAGCCGCCTCTTCCCCCAGGTGCTCTGTCCCAGGGAGATGGTAGTTTTATCTATAAGTTCCTGACTGGGGCTGCTGTCTTTCTTTCAGAGATGGCCTGCCCAGAGAGGGAGAATCTAGAGAGGCAGTCTGGCTATAGCAGCTTTGCCTGTGCTGTGGTGGGCTCTGCCCAGTCCAAACTTCCCGGTGGCTTTGTTTACACAGTGAGGGAAAACCACCTACTCAAGCTCAGTAATGGTGGATGCCCCTCCTCCCACCAAGCTCAAGGCATCCCAGGTTGCCCTCAGAATGCTGTGCTGGCAATGAGAATTTCAAGCCAGTGGATCTTAGCTTGCTAGACTCAGTGAGGGTGGGATCCACTGAGCAAGACCACTTGGCTCCCTGGCTTCAGCCCCCTTTTCCAGGGGAGTGAAGAGTTCTGTCTCACTTGCTTTCCAGGGGCCACTGGAGTACAAACAAACAAACAAACAAACAAAAAACACCTCCTGCAGCTAGCTTGGTATCTGCCCAAACAGCCGCCCAGTTTTGTGCTTGAAACTCAAGGCCCTGGTGGTGTAGGCACCCAAGGGAATCTCCTGGCCTGTGGATTGTGAAGACCATGGGAAAAGGGTAGTATTTGGGCCGAAGAGCTCCATCCGTCACGGCATGATCCCTCCTGGCTTCCCTTGGCCAGGGGAGGGAGTTCCCCAACCCCTTGTGCTTCCTGGGTGAGGTGACACCCCCCCACCTCCCCTGCTTCTGCTCATCCTCCGTGGGTTGCATCCACTGTTTAACCAGTCTCAATGAGATGAACTGGGTACCTCAGTTGGAAATGCAGAAATCACCTGCCTTCTTCATTGGTTTCCCTGGGAGCTGAAGACCAGAGCTGTTCCTATTCAGCCATCTTGCCCCAATCAACTGCCTTCATTATTTTTATTCAACATTGTATTGGTTGTTCTAGCTAGTGCAGTGAGGCAAAAAAAGAAATAAAAGTTCTTCAGGTTGGAAAGAATAAGTAAAATTGTCTTTCTTTGCAGAAAACATTATAGTCTATGTAGAAAATATTATGACGTCTACAAAATAGCTACTAGAATTAATAAGAAAGCTTTGCCATTTTCAGGATATAAAATCAATAAACAAAAATCAGTTGCACTTCCATATGCTATCAATGAACAATCAAAAATTTGAATTTTTAAAAATGTCATTTGTAATAACATCAAAAACCCATAGGGTTAAATATCTAGGGATAAACCGTATGAAAGATGCATAAGACCACACACTGAAACTATAGAACACTTAAAAAATTAACGACATAAATTAATAGGGAGATACATAATGTCCATGGATCATAAGACTCACATAACAAAGATGTCTTGTCTCCAAAAATTGACTTATAGATTTCATGCAATCTCAGTCAAAATCTCATCAGAGATGAGATTTGCCATAGAAAACATCAAGGTAATATCAAAATTTATAAGGAAATGCAAAAGACCTAGAATAGCCACTTGAAAATGAAGAACAAATTTGGAGGATTAACACTCTCTGATTTCAAACTACAGTAATCAAAAGAATGTGTGGCATTGGTATAAAGATAGCCAAATAGACAAATGGAAAAGAAAAGAGTCCAGGTATTAATGTATTATAATCCCAACATTTATTTGTAAATAAATTCTTTGAACTCAAAACACAAATATTCTATATAAACTGGAAATATTATACATTGTAGAAAGATTGCCAACACTCCCAACAAAAGCCTATTGAGCCCTCAATACCGCAAATTTACTGTTCTACTAGTATTACCATTGAATGTCACCACCACACTTAAATATGTTAACAAATTCTTCCGTTCTTGGGTCTAACTGGCAAGCTCTGTATCTCCTTCCCCAAGCCCACCTGCTAGGAAATTGGAGGAGGAATTCTCTCCACTATGTACCACTGGGGACCATTCCTGAAGCCAAGGATAGGAACTCTAGCAGGGTAGGGGCTGAATAATTGTAGGGCTCTGATATGGTTTGGTTCTGTGTCCCCACCAAAATCTTACGTTGAATTGTAATCCCCAATGTTGGGGGAGGGACCTGGTGGGAGGTGACTGGATCATGGGGGTGGATTTTTCCCTTTGTTGTTCTTGTCATAGTGAGCGAGTTTGCATGAGATCTGGTTGTTTGAAAGTGTGTAGCACGTCCCCCTTTGTTCTCGCTCTCTCTCCTGCTGGCCATGTGACCATGTAACTGCTTTCCTTTGCCTTCTGCCATGATTGTAAGTTTCCTGAGGCCTCCCCAGAAGCAGAAGCCTGGATAGCCCACAGAATCATGAGCCAATTAAACCTCTTTTCTTTATAAATTACCCAGTTTCAGTTTCAGGTAGATCTTTATAGCAGTGTGAGAAAGGACTAATACAGGCTTTCTATTGTAAGAGTTCCTAGGAGCATATTTCTTTCTAAATCTGCATTCTATCCCCAACTTGGGAGCCCCAGGTGGGTTTATTTTCTTCCTTAACTAATATTGAGAATGACTACCTATTCTGCTCTTAGTCATATTACCACATGGAGAAATTTCCTTAAAGCAGTGGTTCTCAAGCTTGTCTGCACATTGCAATCACCTGGGGAGTTTCAAAACTACTGATGCCTGTGTTCCACCTCCATGGATTGTAATTTAATGGTTCTGGGATCAGGGAGCATAAGATTCCCAAGTGATTCAAATGTGCAATCCAGCGTAAGAACCATTGCCCTTGAGGAGTATTTCTGGCCTTGTAACTTGTCTGAACAGGTGGTTTAGGACGTAAAACTGGAAAGCATGTTTCAGACACTTCTGGGTTATCTGTGGGATCTGACTGCCTGCAAAATCTACCAATTCTTTACTGCTGTTCTGAGCCATCAATTTTATAAGACCAGGCCTTACGCAAGGGGCAGAGGGAGCAGTAAGTGGGAGAAGTCTATTCTTGCCTAGGAGTGACTATGACAAGATAATTATGACTAACTCAGGCATAAGGAAATATCAGCAAACTCGTTTAGTCATAGACCTAAAGTCATCTAACCACTTACCTACCCAACTTTTTATTAGAAAAAATTTCAAAGCCACAGAAAAGGTAAAATAATCCAATGACACCTATGTACTCTCCACCTACATACATAAATTGTTAACATTTTGTTCCAGTTGCCGTCTGTCTCTCTGTCTCACTCACCCTCCCTCTGCATGCACCTGTATGCACACTTTTTTTTTTTTTTTTCCTGAACGTATACAGCTGACACGAATGACATGGGTTTGAACTATGCAGGTCCATTTTGGTGAAATTTTTCAATAAGAGTTATACCAATTGTTCGTGCCTTTCCTGCCTCCCCTTCCACCTTCTCCAACTCTTTCACCTCTGCCACCAGAGACAGAAAAACCAACCTCTCCTCTTCCTCCTCCTCTTCAGCCTATTCAGTGTGAAAACAATGAGGATGAAGACCTTTATGATGATCCATTTCTACTTAATAAATAGTAAATACATTTCCTCTTCCTTATGATTTGCTTGAAAACATTTCTCTAGCTTAATTTATTATAAGAACACAATAAATAATACATAAAACATACAAAATATGAAAGCTATTAGTAGTTGAGTTTTTGGAGAGTCAAAAGTTATATGTGGATTTCTGACTGCACAGGGGATTGGTACTCCTAACCCCCATGTTGTTCAAGGGTGAACTATATATCTCCACAGGTATCTCCTAAGAACAAGGGAATCTTCTACTTCACCACAATACCACTTTTACACTTACAGTATAACATTGAGAAAATAATATTATCTAATATATGATTCCTATATACATTTCTCCAATTTACCTCAAACATTTCTTTATAGCTATTTTAAAGAAAGACTACATACTGCGTTTGGTTTGTTTCTTTACTCTCCATAATGTAGAATAATCTCTCTCCTTTTTACTAGACATTGACACATTTTAAAAGTCCAGACCACTTGTATCACAGAATGTCCTATAATGATTCTTCCTTATGATTTAATTCCTGTTGAAAATTGAACAAGAATAGTATGTTGATGATTTTATGCACTTTCAGTTGTATCAAATCAGGAAGAATGTAGTGTCAGTTTGTCCCATTATCTAATGCTAAATTTAATCACTTGGATACGGTAGTGCCGACCAGATGTCCCCATTGTAAAGATAGCCTTTTCCTTTATACTTAATAAGTAATATGTGGGATGATACTGTGAGACCATACAAATATCCCGTTCCCCAACAAACTTTCACTCAATGTTTTTTGACAATATTCACATGTATAATTTAGTACACTGGTGGTTTCAAATAGTGATCTTCTAATTCAACCATTCCTACTACATTTTTTTTTTTTAGAGGCTCAAATCCTAGCTTTATTATTTATGACAGTATAATAATAAGGGGAAATTATTTTTAATCTCCCTAAGCCTTCATTTCCTTCTTTGTAAAATGGAAATAATAGGAGGCACTTTCACAAGATTGTGGGAAGCAGTACAGCATGATGTTTAAGAGTGGATGCAAGTCCCAATGCTGTTACCTACTTTTATCTTTTTTTTTTTTTTTAATTAATTTATTATTATTATACTTTAAGTTGTAGGGTACATGTGCATAACGTGCAGGTTTGTTACATATGTATACTTGTGCCATGTTGGTCTGCTGCACCCATCAACTCGTCATTTACATCAGGTATAACCCCAATGCAATCCCTCCCCCCTCCCCCCTCCCCAAT